>NC_088413.1:73908007-74208007 GCF_034236695.1 Oncorhynchus nerka
TCTGTCTCTCTCTCTGTTCTGTCTCTCTCTTTCTGTCTCTCTCTCTGTTCTGTCTCTCTCTCTGTTCTGTCTCTCTCTGTTCTCTCTGTCTCTCTCTGTTCTCTCTCTCTCTCTCTCTCTCTCTCTCTCTCTCTCTCTGTTCTCTCTGTCCTCTCTCTCTCTCTCTCTCTCTCTCTGTTCTCTCTCTCTCTGTTCTCTCTGTCCTCTCTCTCTATTTTCTCTCTCTCTCTCTGTTCTCTCTGTTCTCTGTCTCTCTCTCTCTCTCTGTTCTCTGTCCTCTCTCTCTCTTCTCTCTGTCCTCTCTCTCTGTTCTCTCTGTCCTCTGTCTCTGTTCTCTCTCCTCTCTCTCTCTGTCTCTCTGTCCTCTCTCTCTCTGTCTCTCTGTCTCTCTCTCTGTTCTCTCTGTCTCTCTCTCTCTGTTCTCTCTATCCTCTCTCTCTGTTCTCTCTCTCCTCTCTCTCTCTCTCTCTGTTCTCTCTGTCCTCTCTCTCTCTGTTTCTCTCTCTCTCTCTCTGTGTCTCTGTTCTCTCCTCTCTCTCTCTGTCTCTTCTCTCTGTTCTCTCTGTCTCTCTCTGTCCTCTCTCTCTCTCTCTGTCTCTCTCTCTCTGTTCTCTCTCTCTCTGTCCTCTGTCTCTCTGTTTTCTCTCTCTGTCCTCTCTCTCTGTCCTCTCTCTCTCTGTTTTCTGTCTCTCTGTCCTCTCTCTCTCTCTGTCCTCTCTCTCTCTCTCTCTGTCTCTCTGTCCTCTCTCTCTCTCTCTCTGTTCTCTCTCTGTCTGTTCTCTCTCTGTCTCTGTTCTCTCTCTCTCTGTCCTCTCTCTGTTTTCTCTCTCTGTCTCTCTCTCTCTGTTCTCTCTCTCTCTCTGTCCTTCTCTCTCTCTGTTTTCTCTCTCTCTCTTTTTCTCTCTCTCTCTGTCTCTCTCTGTTCTCTCTCTGTTCTGTCTCTCTCTGTTTTCTCTCTCTGTCCTCTCTCTCTGTTCTCTCTCTCTCTGTTCTCTCTGTTCTGTCTCTCTCTGTTTTCTCTCTCTCCTCTCTCTCTCTGTCCTCTCTCTCTCTGTTCTCTCTCTGTTCTGTCTCTCTCTGTTTTCTCTCTCTCTGTCCTCTCTCTCTCTGTCCTCTCTCTCTCTGTTCTCTCTCTGTTCTGTCTCTCTCTGTCCTCTCTCTCTGTCCTCTCTCTCTCTGTCCTCTCTCTCTCTGTTCTCTCTCTGTTCTGTCTCTCTCTCTCTGTTTTCTCTCTCTCTCTCTCTGTGTTCTCTCTGTTCTCTCTCTGTTCTGTCTCTCTCTCTCTGTTCTCTCTCTCTCTGTTCTCTCTCTCTGTTCTGTCTCTCTCTCTCTGTTCTCTCTCTCTCTGTTCTGTCTCTCTCTCTCTGTTCTCTCTCTCTCTGTTCTCTCTCTCTGTTCTGTCTCTCTCTCTCTGTTCTCTCTCTCTCTGTTCTCTCTCTCTGTCTGTTATCTCTCTCTGTTCTGTCTCTCTCTCTGTGTTCTGTCTCTCTCTCTCTGTTCTCTCTCTCTCTCTGTTCTCTCTCTGTTCTCTCTCTGTTCTCTCTCTCTGTTCTCTCTCTGTTCTCTCTCTGTTCTCTCTGTTCTCTCTCTGTTCTCTCTCTCTGTCTCTCTCTCTCTGTTCTGTCTCTCTCTCTCTTCTGTCTCTCTCTCTGTTCTCTCTCTCTCTGTTCTCTCTCTCTGTTCTGTCTCTCTCTCTGTTCTCTCTCTCTGTTCTGTTCTCTCTGTTCTCTCTGTCCTCTCTCTCTCTGTTCTGTCTCTCTCTCTGTGTTCTCTCTCTCTCTCTGTTCTCTCTGTCTCTCTCTGTTCTCTCTCTCTCTCTATTCTCTCTCTGTTCTCCCCCCCAGGCAAGAATACAGCGACGAGCAGGCGCCGTGTGTCGTGTCGTGATCTGGTTCAGCCCGACTGTGATGGCTGGCTGTGGAAGAAGAGGAAGGAGAGCAGCGTGTTCATGACCCAGAAATGGCAACGCTTCTGGTTCGTCCTCAAGGGCCCCACTCTCTACTGGTATACCAGCCAGCAGGTGAACGCATTCATTATTACCTCATCGTTGCTGATAGAAATGGTCAAATCAAGCGCTTTCTGGATAGATGGGAGGCTGTACGTGTCGGAGAGGGTTGGCACATGCATGAGAGGAGCTAGGATAGTTGGAGAACCTCCACCCCCCACCCCTATTCCTTCATCCAGCAAAAAAGGACAGGAAAAGGGATGATAAATATATGGACTCTATGCCATGAAAAACTGAGCGCTCAGTTGAGAATCAGAATGTTCTGTTGATACGATAACGTGTAACTTCAAATATAGCTCATACAAGTTTTTAATTTTTTAAGTAATCAGATTTTCGCCTACAACGCCACAAATGTGCATCAGAGGATCGATAACCGAGCAAACTACCAAGCCAGCGAGGCAAGATAAAATATCCCAAATAGAGCTAGATGAACCCAGAAGAATAATATACTTGTTGATCGTAGCTATAGCCATCCGTCTGGTGTTTTCGTGGTCATGACTCACTCACTGTTTAAGTTTGTCAAGGTCCAGACTCAGGGCGGCAGGTAGCCTAGTGGTTAAAGCATTGGACTAGTAACCGAAAGGTTGCAAGATCAAATCCCACTGTTCCTAGGCCGTCATTGAAAATTTGAATTTGCTCTTAACTGACTTGCCAAGTTAAATAAAGTAAAATAAATTTTTAAAACTTGAGCTACAGAGCTTTTTGATGTCGGGATGCGCACACAACGCTCAACCATGATGGCTCTATATACAGACCTACTTTATCATATGTTTACTTCTAGAACATGGTAACGGTGACAAAACAATGGTTGTTTGGGACGGTGCAACATTACAGACCATTCAGATAGAAATGCATTGTGTAGAAGAGAACATTGTCCCTCATGATGAATGGGGAATCATGGCGACTTGACTGAGGATCTGCTCACGTCAATGTACAGTTAAATTGCAATTATGTCATATGCTATTATATCATATTAGCATATCATTACGCATGTAATGTTATAGAGGCCCAATAATATCATGACTCACAGTGATAGTGTTATTTGCATGTAGTTGTACAGTTCCGTTTTACTCAACAGGTTTCCACTGTGCCTTGTGATGTTTGTCTCTCTGTCTTTTAGACCCTGTTTATTGTGATAAGTAGCCTGAGTAAACCAGAGAGAACACTGTGCTTTGTAGGGTTCAGTCTGGTTTAACCAGGCTATCATGGCAGCAGCGCACCAGTGTCCTCCCTGAGATTGGAAGGTTGGGGGTTCGATCCCCGACAGACTTTAAAAATGCTTGGCACTCAGCATGAATTGGGGTTAAGGCACTGCGATAGACTTGCGTCCAGGGGGTGCACTTGTACATCAAGCTGCCTCACGCTACAGAAACAGGAAATAGGTTCTTACCCTGTGGGCCGTTTTGGCTCGGACAAGGCTACTTACTTACTATCATGGCAGCAGTAGTTGTGGTTGATTAACCTATTTATTTGTTTGTCGTTGCCAGGAGGAGAAAGCAGAGGGCCTGGTTCATATCTCCAGCTACAACATAGAGAGCGCAGGAGAACACAAGAGGAAGTAGTGAGTACCTTTGCCACATGATGTGTCTAGAGGAAGTAGTGAGTACCTTTGCCACATGAAGTGTCTAGAGGAAGTAGTGAGTACCTTTGCCACATGAAGTTTCTAGAGGAAGTAGTGAGTACCTTTGCCACATGAAGTGTCTAGAGGAAGTAGTGAGTACCTTTGCCACATGAAGTGTCTAGAGGAAGTAGTGAGTACCTTTGCCACATGAAGTGTCTAGAGGAAGTATGGAGTACCGTTGTATCTAGTGTGATGAGATACAGTTGAAGTCGGAAGTTTACATACACTTAGGTTGGAGTCATTAAAACTAGTTTTTCAACCACTCCACAAATTTCTTGTTAACAAACTATAGTTTCGGCCAGTCGGTTAGTATATCTACTTTGTGCACGACACAAGTCATTTTTCCAACAATTGTTTACAGACAGATTATTTCACTTATAATTCACTATATCACAATTCCAGTGGGTCAGAAGTTTACATACACTAAGTTGTCCGTGCCATTAAACAGCTTGGAAAATTCCAGAAAATGATGTCATGGCTTTAGAAGCTTCTGATAGGCTAATTGACATCATTTGAGTCAATTGGAGGTGTACCTGCGGATGTATTTCAAGGCCTACCTTCAAACTCAGTGCCTCTTTGCTTGACATCATGGGAAAATCAAAAGAAATCAGTCAAGTCCTCAGAAAAATTGAAAATTAAAATGGCTTAAGGACAACAAAGTTGAGGTATTGGAGTGGCCATCACAAAGCCCTGACCTTAATCCTATAGAAAATTTTGGGGCAGAGCTAAAAAAAAAAGTGTGTGTGATCAAGAAGGCCTACAAACCTGACTCTGTTACACCAGCTCTGTCAGGAGGAATGGGCCAGAATTCACCTAACTTATTGTGGGAAGTACTGTAGTCACATCTGGGTTCAAATAGCAATTTAATATCCCAGAACGCTCAACGCTGGAGCTAACTTAATCCTAACTGCCTATCTCTCTCTTCCCCTCTCTCTCTCTCTCCTCCGGTCTGTCTGTGTCTGTCTTTCTTTCTCTCTCCCCAGTGTCTTCCAAATGTGCCACCAGCGCTTCCAGACTTTCTTCTTTGCCGCCGAGAATGTCAATGACATGACCAAGTAGGTGTGATGAATTATGAACACATCTGGTTGAAACCGGTTCAGGGAATAGAACCGAAAACCAAAAAAATTAAAAAAATTCAAGTAACAGAATCAGATCCAGGACTGAAAGTGCTCTATACTGTACCAGAACAGAACCATTATTTTAAAAGCATGGGAACCGGTTAAAAACGTTATTTTACATTCTGGGTATTTTTTTCTAGTCCCACAAAAAACACAAATCAAATCAAATGTTATTGGTCACATACACATGATTAGCAGATGTTAATGCGAGTGTAGTGAAATGTTTGTGCTTCTAGTTCCGACAGTGCAGTAATACCTAACAAGTAATCTAACAGTTTCACAACAACTACCTAATACACACAAATGTAAAAGTATGGAAGAAGAATGTGTACATAGAAATATATGGATGAGCGATGGCCGAGCGGCATAGGCAATATGTAATAGATGGTATAAAATACAGTATATACATATGAGATAAGTAATGGAAGATAAACTGTTTTAAGTGACTAGTGATCCATTTATTAAATTGGCTAATGATTTGAGTGGTATGTAGGCAGCAGCTTCTCTGTTTTAGTGATGGCTGTTTAACAGTCTGATGGCCTTGACATAGAAGCTGTTTTTCAGTCTCTCGGTCCCAGCTTTGATGCAGCTATACTGACCTCGTCTCCTGGATGGTAGTGGGGTGAACAGGCAGTGGCTCGGGTGGTTGTTGTCCTTGATGATTTTTTTGGCCTTCCTGTGACATCGGGTGCTGTAGGTGTCCTGGAGGGCAGGTAGTTTGCCCCCGGTGATGCGTTGTGCAGACCGCACCACCCTCTGGAGAGCCTTGCGGTTGAGGGTGGTGAAGTTGCCGTACCAGGCGGTGATACAGCCCGACAGGATGCTCTCAATTGTGCATCTGTAAAGGTTTGTGAGGGTTTTAGGTGACAAGCCACATTTCATGAGCCTCCTGAGGTTGAAGATGCGCTGTTGCGCCTTCTTCACCACACTGTCTGTGTGGGTAGACCATTTCAGTTTGTCCGTGATGTGTACCCTAAGGAACTTAACTTTCCACCTTCTCCACTACTGTCCCGTCGATGTGGATAGGGGGGTGTTGTTTGCTGTTTCCTGAAGTCCACGATAATTTCCTTTGTTTTGTTGACGTTGAGTGAGAGATTGTTTTCCTGACACCACACTCCGAGTGCCTTCACCTCCTTCCTGTAGGCCGTCTCGTCGTTGTTGGTAATCAAGCCCACTACTGTTGTGTCATCTGCAAACTTGATGATTGAGTTGGAGGCGTGCATGGCCGCTCAGTCGTGGGTGAACAGGGAGTACAGAAGTGGGCTGAGCACGCACCAATTGTTGAGGATCAGCAAAGTGGAGATGTTGTTCCCTACCTTCACCACCTAGGGGCGGCACGTCAGAAAGTCCAAGACCCAATAGCACAGGGCAGGGTTGAGACCCAGGGACTCGAGCTTAATGATGAGCTTGGAGGGTACTATGGTGTTGAATGCTGAGCTGTAGTCAATGAACAGCATTCCTTACATAGGTATTCCTCTTTTCCAGATGGGATCAAATCGAATCAAATTTGATTTGTGTGCAGTGTGATGGCGATTGCATCGCCTGTGGACCTGTTGGGGCAGTATTCAAACTGAAGTGGGTCTAGGGTAGAGGTCGACCGATTATGATTTTTCAATTGCCGATACCGATTTATTGGAGGACCCCAAAAAAGCCGATACCGATTAAACTGCCGATTTAAAAAAAATATATATATATATTTTTTTTTAAATGTTTTTATAAATAACATCTATATAGTGTCAAATAAATAATGAAATGTTCTATTTGATTAACATAATGGAAAAACACAGTGTTGGAGAAGGAAGTAAAAGTGCAATATGTGCCATGTAAAAAAGCTAATGTTTAATTTCCTTGCTCAGAACATGAGAACATATGAAAGCTGGAGGTTCAATATTCCCAGTTAAGAAGTTTTAGGTTGTAGTTATAATAGGAATTATGACGCGTCGACTATTTCTCTCTATTCCATTTGTATCTCATATACCTTTGACCATTGGATGTTCTTATAGGCACTTTAGTATTGCCAGCCTAATCGTGGGAGTTGATAGGCTTGAAGTCATAAACAGAGCTGTGCTTCAAGCATTGCTAAGAGCTGCTGGCATACGCAGTAAAGTGCTGTTTGAATGAATGCTTACGAGCCTGATGCTGCCTACCACATCTCAGCCAGTCTGCTCTATCAAATATCAAATCAGACTTAATTATAATATAATAAACACAGAAATACAAGCCTTTGGTCATTAATATGGTCAAATCCGTAAACTATCATTTCAAAAATTTCTGTGAAATATGGAACCGTTCCGTATTTTATCAAATGGGTGGCAACCCTAAGTCTAAATATTGCTGTTACATTGCACAACCTTCAATGTTATGTCATAATTATGTACAATTCTGGCAAATTAGTTCACAGTTCGCAAAGAGCCAGGCGGCCCAAACTGTGGCATATAGCGTAACACTGCTTGCACTAAGCGCAAGAGAAGTGACACAATTTCCCTAGTTAATATTGCCTGCTAACATTAATTTATTTTAACTAAATATGCAGGTTTAAAAAAATATATACTTCTGTGCATTGATTTTAAGAAAGGCATTGATGTTTAGATACATTTGTGGAAAGATTGTGCTTTTTTCGCCAATGCACTTTTGTTAAATCTTCACCCGTTTGGCGAAGTTGAAGTAGGCTGTGATTCGATGATGAATTAACAGGCACTGCATTGTGTGTTTATATACAACGCAGGACAAGCTAGTTAACCTAGTAATATCATCAACCATGTGTAGTTAACTAGTGATTGTGAAGATTGATGTTTTTTATAAGATAAGGTAGCTAGCAACTTACCTTGGCTCCTTGGAGCCACAAAGTCCTTTTGACGCTGCACTCGCGTAACAGGTGGTCAGCCTGCCACGCAGTTTCCTCGTGGATTGCAATGTAATCGGCCATAGAAGGAGAGGGGGGCCCGCAGTCTTTGGTAGCGGGCCGCGTCGGTGGCCCTGTATTATCCTCAAAGCGGGCAAAGAAGATGTTTTAGTGTGTCTGGAAGCAAGACGTCGGTGTCTGTGACGTGGCTCATTTTCTTTTTGTAGTTCGTAATTGCCAGTAGACCCTGCCACATACATCTCGTGTCTGAGCCGTTGAATTGCGACTTCACTTTGTCCCTATACCAACATTTCGCCTGTTTGATTGCCTTGCGGAGG
Organism: Oncorhynchus nerka; assembly: GCF_034236695.1. NCBI lineage: Eukaryota > Metazoa > Chordata > Actinopteri > Salmoniformes > Salmonidae > Oncorhynchus > Oncorhynchus nerka. Next base: position 73,915,932 of record NC_088413.1, read on the forward strand.
GAATAACTACACTATTTACATTCTGCCATATTCCTAGTCATCTTTCCATTGGTTGAATGCGGTGATTCGCGCTTTCTGCGAATGCCACCATCTATCCAGTGTTTCTGGTTAGGGTAGGTTTTAATAGTCACAGTGGGTACAACATCTCCAATGTACTTCCTTATAAACTCACTCACCGAGTCAGTGTAGAAATGTATGTTATTCTCTGAGGCTTCCCGGAACATGTTCCAGTCCACGTGATCAAAACAATCTTACAGCGTGGATTCCGATTAGTCAGAGGGTACATCCTGTTTGAGTTTCTGCCTGTAGGATGGTAGCAGCAAAATGGAGTCGTGGTCGGGCGGGGGAGGGCCTTGTATGCATCTCTAAAGTTAGAGTAGCAGTGGTCCAGTGTATTGCCCGCTTGCGTGCTACAGTCAATGTGCTGATACAATTTCGGTAGCCCTGTTCTCAAATGAGCTTTGTTTTAAATCCCCAGCTACAATAAATGCAGCATCAGGATATATGTTTTCCAGTTTCCATAGAGTCCAGTGAAGTTCCTTGAGGGGGGGGGGGGGTGTATACACAGCTGTGTCTATAATTGAAGAGAATTCTCTTGGCAATAATGTGGTCAGCATTTGATTGTAAGGAATTATAGGTCAGATGATCAAAAGGACTTGAGTTCCTGTATGTTGTTATTACACCATGAGTCGTTAATCATGAAGCATACACCCCCGCCCTTCTTCTTCCCAGAGAGATGTTTATTTCTGTCGATGCGACGCATGAAGAATCCCGGTGGCTGTACAGACTCCGACAACATATCCTGAGAGAGCCTGGTTTCCGTGTACAGAGAATGTTACAATCTCTGATGTCTCTCTGGAAAGGCATCCCTTTCCCTAATTTAGTCCACCTTTGTTGTCCAGAGACTGGACATTGGCGAGTAATATACTCGGAAGCGGTGGGTGATGTGTACGCCTCCGAAGTCTGACCAGGAGCCCGCTCTGTCTACCCTTCTGCGGCGACGTTGTTTTGGGTCGGCCTCTGGGATTAGATCCAATGTTCTGGGTGGTGGCCCGAACAAAGGATCCGCTTCAGGAAAGTTGTATTTCTGGTCGTAATGTTGGTGAGTTGATGTCACTCTTATTCCCGGCTGTATGTAATAACACTTAAGATTTTCTGGCCTAACAATAAAAGAAATAATACATAAAAAAAAACAAAATACTGTATAGTTTCCTAAGGACTCGAAGCGAGGGGACCATCTCTGTCGGCGCCATCTTGCAACAAAGCACCTATGCAAAGCCCTCCCTCTGTCACTCAGAAACTTCTTCCAGTGTCTGCCTGCCAGCTGAAAAATGCTACGTTGGGGACCACAGCTGTACCGCAGCCAGGCAAATTGGTGCTGTGACGTCATCGTGGCAACAGCAAAACGCTATCTATCGACTTCTATTGACAAGTCAAAGAGCCAATAGCGGATCCCCACCCTACACTTGTCTTTCCATCACACATGTAAACAACTCCGTGAACTATAGTTTGCCCATTCCATAGCACTATCCATACTGCATGAATGGTGAAGGAATTTAATGTCAAGCTAAATGTAAACAACTCCGTGAACTATAGTTTGCCCATTCCATAGCACTATCCATACTGCATGAATGGTGAAGGAATTTAATGTCAAGCTAAATGTAAACAACTCCGTGAACTATAGTTTGCCCATTCCATAGCACTATCCATACTGCATGAATGGATGGTGAAGGAATTTAATGTCAAGCTAAATGTAAACAAATATATATGATTTCAGAGGTTTAAAAAAAGGAACAGAAAGGAATGATATAAACCAGTACTTTTTTGGGGGGTTCGAACCGGTTCAGAATTTTATTTAGCTGGTCGCAACAGTGGAGTGAAATGAAAAAAAAAAAAAATAGTTCTGTTCAGATTGGAAAATAACTTTGGGTTCCAACTCCTGGTTCCAATATACACTGCTAATACACACACACATACACATACGCTGTTCTCTTCCCTACAGGTCTCCTGCATATTTCAATGATTCATTTAAGAAAGCCTGGCAGGAAATGCACAACTGAGGATTCCCCATAGAAACGATGACGGAGACGTCCCAGTGATTTGAATATATTGGAACATTTTGATAGGATAATGTCTGTGGTTGTTTGACACCACACACCACACACACACTCCACATACCACACACACCATACACATACCACACACACACCATACACACAGCACACACACACCATACACACACCACAGCTGTGTGATGGAGACAACACTCGACTGAATCTCTCCATTGCGGTCTCTGTCTGGCTCTGAAACATAATACAGATGTTGTCTCTGTCTGGCTCTGAAACGTTATACAGATGTTGTCTCTGTCTGTGTGCTACGATCTGGTGGCTAAACCCTCTTTCTCCCTCTCTTTCTCCCTCTTTCTCATTCTCTTTCTCCCTCTTTCTCTTTCTCCCTCTTTCTCTCTCTCCCACAAATACAAATGCACACATTTTAAGGCAGTGGCATTTTCTCTACCACACAGACCACTGATAGTTTGTTGACAGGCCACTGACAATTTGTAAGCGGGCAGGTGACAGTTTGTTGGCGGGCCACTGATAGTTTCAGGTGAGGTAAAGCGAGGTAAGCTACTCCAAGAGTACTGACTACTGAGCGTATATGATAGTCTATGCTCCCACCTTGTGTTGGTTTGTCAGTACTACAGAAACAGGCAGAGAATTACATAGTACAAGGGTTGTTCCAGTTGAAAGTTAAGATTTTATGTTAAGTGCAGATCTAGGATAAGACCCCCCGCCGTCCATGTAATCTGATTGATTATGATCTACAAGGCGAAACTGATCCTAGATCAGAACTCCTACTAGCTTTATGAAGCTTTTCCAAGATGGCGTAGCAGCCAGGTGTGTGTTTTGACTTGTCCTGTGTAAATATCGTTGTCCTTATTTTTTTCCAGTATATATTTTAATCTCACTTTGCATCTACGGACTGAATATATAATATCTCCTGCAACCCTCCTCAACCAATGTGTTACAGATCTGCTATTTTTATACTTCAGAACCGGAACCCGCATCAGCAGCTAGCCAGCTAACTAGCTATTAGCTAATAGTCAGTTAGCCACTGCTAGGGGTCTTCATCGTTAAGTCGGACACCAGCCAGCCTCAGCTCAGTCAAGACCTGCCAGTCTGGACAGCGCGATATCAACCCAGAGCATATCGGACTGCTTTTTCCCTACCACATCTCCGGATTCCTACCTAGAGGAGATCTGCATGGAGGAATGGGCCAAAATAACAGCAACAGTGTGTGAAAACCTTGTGAAGACTTACAGAAAACGTTTGACCTCTGTCATTGCCAACAAAGGGTATATAACAAAGTATTGAGAAACTTTTGTTATTGACCAAATACTTATTTTCCACCATAATTTGCAAATAAATTCATTAAAAATCCTACAATGTCATTTTCTGGATTTTTTTCTTTTCATTTTGTCTGTCATAGTTGAAGTGTACCTATGATGAAAATTACAGGCCTCTCTCATCTTTTTAAGTGGGAGAACTTGCACAATTGGTGGCTGACTAAATACTTTTTTGCCCCACTGTATATCCATCCTGCCCTGCCATTCTAAAATCTTCAGAAGCCAAGTTAACAAACAGATCACCGACCATTTTGAATCCCACCGTACCTTCTACCTTCATGGGTGCACCTCAGCCACGCTCAAGGTCCTAAACGAGATCATAATCGCCATCAATAAAGAGACAATACTGTGCAGCCATCTTCATCGACCTGGCCAAGGCTTTCGACTCTGTCAATCACTGCATTCTTATCGGCAGACTCAATACCCTTGGTTTCTCAAATGACTGCCTCGCCTGGTCCACCAACTACTTCTCAGACAGAGTTCAGTGTGTCAAATCGGAGGGCCTGTCGTCCGGACCTCTGGCAGTCTCTATGAGGGTGCTACAGGGTTCAATTTTCGGGCCGACTCTTTTCTCTGAAAACATCAATGATGTCGCTCTTGCTGCTGGTGATTCTCTGATCCACCTCTACGCACACAAAACGATTATGTATACATCTGGCCCTTCTTAGGACACTGTGTTAACAAACATCCAAACGAGCCACAATGCCATACAACACTCCTTCCGTGGCCTCCAACTGCTTTTAAATGCTAGTAAAACTAAATGCATGCTCTTCAACCGATTGCAGCTTGCACCTGCCCGCCCGTCCAGCATCACTACTCTGGACGGTTCTGACTTAGAATATGTGGACAACTACAAATACCTAGGTGTCTGGTTAGACTGTAAACTCTCCTCCCAGACTCACATTAAGCATCTCCAATCCAAAATTAAATCTGGAATCCGCTTCCTATTTCGCAACAAGGCCTCCTTCACTCATGCTGCCCGGCATTCCCTCGTGAAACTGACTATCCTACCGATCCTTGACTTCGGCGATGTATTTTACAAAATAGCTTCCGACACTCTACTCAGCAAACTGGATGTATTCTATCACAGTGCCTTCTGTTTTAACACCAAAGCCCCATATACTACCCCCCACTGCGACTTGTATGCTCTCGTTGGCTGGCCCTCGCTACATATTCATCACCAAACCCACTGGCTCCAGGTCATCTATAAGTCTTTGCTAGGTAAATATCTCGGCTCACTGGTCACCATAGCAGCACCCACCTGTAGCATGCGCTCCAGCAAGTATATTTCACTGGTCACCCCCAAAGCCAATTCCTCTTTTGGCCGCCTTTCCTTTCAGTTCTCTGCTGCCAATGACTGGATTGAAGCTGAAGTCTTATCTCCCTCTCTAACTTTAAGCATCAGTTGTCAGAGCAGCTTACCGATCACTGTACCTGTACACAGCCAATCTGTAAATAGCCCAGCCAACTACCTCATCCCCATATTGTTATTTATCTTCTTGCTCTTTTGCACCCCAGCATCTCTACTTGCACATCATCATCTGCACATATATCACTCCAGTGTTAATGCTAAATTGTAATTATTTCGCCTCTATGGCCTATTTATTGCCTTACCTCCCTACTCTTCTACATTTGCACACACTGTACATAGATGTTTCTATTGTGTTATTGACTGTACGTTTGTTATGTGTAACTCTGTGTTGTTGTTTTTGTCTCACTGCTTTGCTTTATCTTGGCCAGGTCGCAGTTGTATATGAGAACTTGTTCTCAACTGGCCTACCTGGTTAAATAAAGGTGAAATTTAAATAGAATATAGGCCCTTGCAGTGAACACTGTCTCTTCCTCTGCAGGTGGATCAACTGTCTGATCACAGCCATACAGAAACACAAGAAGTTCCACAAAGGACCACCGGACAACGAAGAGGGTAGGAGAAACTTTTCATGAGATTTCATAGGATAAATATGTATTTCATCACCGTTTTTCTTATTATTGTGTTCCTTGATAGTAGCCAAAACAAAAATACATTACATGCTCGTTTCCCAGCCTACACCTCCTGGACTAACACGTTTCAATGGAGAGTCTCGTCTGGGTAACCATCCAAATGTGTTTCAAACTAGAACAACAGGCCTGGACAAGCGGAAGTTCTAATGATAAGGTTGATTGTTTGTGTCTTTGTGGACAGAGTGCTACAGTGAGACGGAGTCAGAAGATGAGGGGTCTTCTCCTTCCTCACGCAGAAACAAGATCTACACGGTGATGAGAGAGACACACAATTTCACACTCTCTCTTTCTCTCTCTTTCTCTCTCTCTCTCTCTCTCTTGGTGTGGATAACAAGTGTCTCAGTCCTTTCATACTGTGATGACTGTCTTATAATATACTATATTATTGTATCTTATTTATTACCCCATTTGCCAGGCCATCATTGTACCGGTAAATGAGAATCTTACTGACTCATACCTATAGGGGCCCCTTACTTTGTCCTGGTAGAAAAACTATGCTGTTGAATAAATGTCCAAGGCAGATCGCTCTCGTCTGTCACACCTGTTCCCTTCTCGCTCTCTGTCTCTCGCTCTCTCTCTCTCTCTCTCTCTCTCTACCTCTCTCTCTACCTCTCTCTACCTATTTCTCTCTCTCTACCTATTTCTCTCTCTCTCTCTACCTCTCTCTCTCTCCCTCTCTTCTCTCTCCCTCTCTCTCTCTACCTCTCTCTGTCTCTCTCTGTCTCCCTCTCTTTCTGTCCCTCTCTCTCTCTACCTCTCTCTCTCTCTCTCTCTCTCTACCTCTCTCTCTCTCTCTCTCTCTACCTCTCTCTGTCTCCCTCTTCTCTCTCTACCTCTCTCTCTCTGTCTCTCTCTCTCTGTCTCTGTCTCTCTCTCCCTCTCTCTCTGTCCCTCTCTCTCTCTCTTTCTCTACCTCTCTGTCTCCCTCTCTTCTCTCTCTCTCTACCTCTCTCTATCTCTCTTTCTGTGTGTGTTCACTCATAAAAAAGCAAGGTTCCATACGAATCTAATATGTTGTTTAGTGAGGTTCCATACGAATCTAATATGTTGTTTAGTGAGGTTCCATACTAATCTAATATGTTGTTTAGTGAGGTTCCATACTAATCTAATATGTTGTTTAGTGAGGTTCCATACTAATCTAATATGTTGTTTAGTGAGGTTCCATACTAATCTAATATGTTCTTTAGTGAGGTTCCATACTAAACTAATATGTTGTTTAGTGAGGTTCTATACTAATCTAATATGTTGTTTGGTGAGGTTCCATACTAATCTAATATGTTGTTTAGTGAGGTTCCATACTAAACTAATATGTTGTTTAGTGAGGTTCCATACTAATCTAATATGTTGTTTAGTGAGGTTCCATACTAATCTAATATGTTGTTTAGTGAGGTTCCATACAAAACTAATATGTTGTTTAGTGAGGTTCCATACTAATCTAATATGTTGTTTAGTGAGGTTCCATACTAATCTAATATGTTGTTTAGTGAGGTTCCATACTAAACTAATATGTTGTTTAGTGAGGTTCCATACTAATCTAATATGTTGTTTAGTGAGGTTCCATACTAATCTAATATGTTGCTTATTGAGGTTCCATACTAATCTAATATGTTGTTTAGTGAGGTTCCATACTAAACTAATATGTTGTTTAGTGAGGTTCCATACTAATCTAATGTTGTTTAGTGAGGTTCCATACTAATCTAATATGTTGTTTAGTGAGGTTCCATACTAATCTAATATGTTGTTTAGTGAGGTTCCATACTAATCTAATATGTTGTTTAGTGAGGTTCCATACTAATCTAATATGTTGCTTAGTGAGGTTCCATACTAATCTAATATGTTGTTTAGTGAGGTTCCATACTAATCTAATATGTTGTTTAGTGAGGTTCCATACTAATCTAATATGTTGTTTAGTGAGGTTCCATACTAATCTAATATGTTCTTTAGTGAGGTTCCATACTAAACTAATATGTTGTTTAGTGAGGTTCTATACTAATCTAATATGTTGTTTGGTGAGGTTCCATACTAATCTAATATGTTGTTTAGTGAGGTTCCATACTAAACTAATATGTTGTTTAGTGAGGTTCCATACTAATCTAATATGTTGTTTAGTGAGGTTCCATACTAATCTAATATGTTGTTTAGTGAGGTTCCATACTAAACTAATATGTTGTTTAGTGAGGTTCCATACTAATCTAATATGTTGTTTAGTGAGGTTCCATACTAATCTAATATGTTGTTTAGTGAGGTTCCATACTAAACTAATATGTTGTTTAGTGAGGTTCCATACTAATCTAATATGTTGTTTAGTGAGGTTCCATACTAATCTAATATGTTGCTTATTGAGGTTCCATACTAATCTAATATGTTGTTTAGTGAGGTTCCATACTAAACTAATATGTTGTTTAGTGAGGTTCCATACTAATCTAATGTTGTTTAGTGAGGTTCCATACTAATCTAATATGTTGTTTAGTGAGGTTCCATACTAATCTAATATGTTGTTTAGTGAGGTTCCATACTAATCTAATATGTTGTTTAGTGAGGTTCCATACTAATCTAATATGTTGCTTAGTGAGGTTCCATACTAATCTAATATGTTGTTTAGTGAGGTTCCATACTAATCTAATATGTTGTTTAGTGAGGTTCCATACTAATCTAATATGTTGTTTAGTGAGGTTCCATACTAATCTAATATGTTGTTTAGTGAGGTTCCATACTAATCTAATATGTTGTTTAGTGAGGTTCCATACTAATCTAATATGTTGTTTAGTGAGGTTCCATACTAATCTAATATGTTGTTTAGTGAGGTTCCATACTAATCTAATGTGTTGCTTAGTGAGGTTCCATACTAAACTAATATGTTGTTTAGTGAGGTTCCATACTAATCTAATGTTGTTTAGTGAGGTTCCATACTAAACTAATATGTTGTTTAGTGAGGTTCCATACTAATCTAATGTTGTTTAGTGAGGTTCCATACTAATCTAATATGTTGTTTAGTGAGGTTCCATACTAATCTAATATGTTGTTTAGTGATGTTCCATACTAATCTAATATGTTGTTTAGTGAGGTTCCATACTAATCAAATCAAATCAAATTTATTTATATAGCCCTTCGTACATCAGCTGATATCTCAAAGTGCTGTACAGAAACCCAGCCTAAAACCCCAAACAGCAAACAATGCAGGTGTAAAAGCATGGTGGCTAGGAAAAACTCCCTAGAAAGGCCAAAACCTAGGAAGAAACCTAGAGAGGAACCAGGCTATGTGGGGTGGCCAGTCCTCTTCTGGCTGTGCCGGGTAGAGATTATAACAGAACATGACCAAGATGTTCAAATGTTCATAAATGACCAGCATGGTCGAATAATAATAAGGCAGAACAGTTGAAACTGGAGCAGCAGCACAGTCAGGTGGACTGGGGACAGCAAGGAGTCATCATGTCAGGTAGTCCTGGGACATGGTCCTAGGGCCCAGGCCAGTTGAAACTAAAGCAGCAGCATGGCCAGGTGGACTGGGGACAGCAAGGAGTCATCATGTCAGGTAGTCCTGGGGCATGGTCCTAGGGCTCAGGTCCTCCGAGAGAGAGAAAGAAAGAGAGAAGGAGAGAATTAGAGAACGCACACTTAGATTCACACAGGACACCGAATAGGACAGGAGAAGTACTCCAGATATAACAAACTGACCCTAGCCCCCCGACACATAAACTACTGCAGCATAAATACTGGAGGCTGAGACAGGAGGGGTCAGGAGACACTGTGGCCCCATCCGAGGACACCACCGGACAGGGCCAAACAGGAAGGATATAACCCCACCCACTTTGCCAAAGCACAGCCCCCACACCACTAGAGGGATATCTTCAACCACCAACTTACCATCCTGAGACAAGGCCGAGTATAGCCCACAAAGATCTCCGCCACGGCACAACCCAAGGGGGCGCCAACCCAGACAGGCTGACCACAACAGTGAATCAACCCACCCAGGTGACGCACCCCCCAGGGACGGCATGAGAGAGCCCCAGTAAGCCAGTGACTCAGCCCCGTAACAGGGTTAGAGGCAGAGAATCCCAGTGGAAAGAGGGGAACCGGCCAGGCAGAGACAGCAAGGGCGGTTCGTTGCTCCAGAGCCTTTCCGTTCACCTTCCCACTCCTGGGCCAGACTACACTCAATCATATGACCCACTGAAGAGATGAGTCTTCAGTAAAGACTTAAAGGTTGAGACCGAGTTTGCGTCTCTGACATGGGTAGGCAGACCGTTCCATAAAAATGGAGCTCTATAGGAGAAAGCCCTGCCTCCAGCTGTTTGCTTAGAAATTCTAGGGACAATTAGGAGGCCTGCGTCTTGTGACCGTAGCGTACGTGTAGGTATGTACGGCAGGACCAAATCAGAGAGATAGGTAGGAGCAAGCCCATGTAATGCTTTGTAGGTTAGCAGTAAAACCTTGAAATCAGCCCTTGCTTTGACAGGAAGCCAGTGTAGAGAGGCTAGCACTGGAGTAATATGATCAAATTTTTTGGTTCTAGTCAGGATTCTAGCAGCCGTATTTAGCACTAACTGAAGTTTATTTAGTGCTTTATCCGGGTAGCCGGAAAATAGAGCATTGCAGTAGTCTAACCTAGAAGTGACAAAAGCATGGATTAATTTTTCTGCATCATTTTTGGACAGAAAGTTTCTGATTTTTGCAATGTTACGTAGATGGAAAAAAGCTGTCCTCGAAATGGTCTTGATATGTTCTTCAAAAGAGAGATCAGGGTCCAGAGTAACGCCGAGGTCCTTCACAGTTTTATTTGAGACGACTGTACAACCATTAAGATTAATTGTCAGATTCAACAGAAGATCTCTTTGTTTCTTGGGACCTAGAACAAGCATCTCTATTTTGTCCGAGTTTAATAGTAGAAAGTTTGCAGCCATCCACTTCCTTATGTCTGAAACACATGCTTCTAGCGAGGGCAATTTTGGGGCTTCACCATGTTTCATTGAAATGTACAGCTGTGTGTCATCCGCATAGCAGTGAAAGTTTACATTATGTTTTCGAATAACATCCCCAAGAGGTAAAATATATAGTGAAAACAATAGTGGTCCTAAAACAGAACCTTGAGGAACACCGAAATTTACAGTTGATTTGTCAGAGGACAAACCATTCACAGAGACAAACTGATATCTTTCCGACAGATAAGATCTAAACCAGGCCAGAACATGTCCGTGTAGACCAATTTGGGTTTCCAATCTCTCCAAAAGAATGTGGTGATCGATGGTATCAAAAGCAGCACTAAGGTCTAGGAGCACGAGGACAGATGCAGAGCCTCGGTCCGATGCCATTAAAATGTCATTTACCACCTTCACAAGTGCCGTCTCAGTGCTATGATGGGGTCTAAAACCAGACTGAAGCATTTCGTATACATTGTTTGTCTTCAGGAAGGCAGTGAGTTGCTGCGCAACAGCCTTCTCTAAAATTTTTGAGAGGAATGGAAGATTCGATATAGGCCGATAGTTTTTTATATTTTCTGGGTCAAGGTTTGGCTTACTAATCTAATGTGTTGCTTAGTGAGGTTCCATACTAATCTAATATGTTGTTTAGTGAGGTTCCATACTAATCTAATATGTTGTTTAGTGAGGTTCCATACTAATCTAATATGTTGCTTAGTGAGGTTCCATACTAATCTAATGTGTTGCTTAGTGAGGTTCCATACTAATCTAATATGTTGTTTAGTGAGGTTCCATACTAATCTAATATGTTGTTTAGTGAGGTTCCATACTAATCTAATATGTTGTTTAGTGAGGTTCCATACTAATCTAATGTGTTGTTTAGTGAGGTTCCATACTAATCTAATGTGTTGCTTAGTGAGGTTCCATACTAATCTAATATGTTGTTTAGTGAGGTTCCATACTAATCTAATATGTTGTTTAGTGAGGTTCCATACGAATCTAATATGTTGTTTAGTGAGGTTCCATACTAATCTAATATGTTGTTTAGTGAGGTTCCATACTAATCTAATATGTTGTTTAGTGAGGTTCCATACTAATCTAATATGTTGTGTTTGTTGGACACCAGAAAACTCTGTCCAACACACTGCCTCGGGCCAGGAAAGAGAAGGAGAAGGAGGAGAAAGAGAAAGAGAAGAAGAACAAGGTTCAGGTTCCCGCTCCACCCACAGGGCTCAGCAGAAGCCCAGGTACAGTAGAGCACTTCTCTGTTTCACCACAAGGTGACAGAAGAGTCATATAAGGGTAGCCAATTAGCTGATCATCTATCTGGATAAGAGCGTCTGCTAAATTACTTAAATGTAAATGTAAATGTTAATTTCTCCCAGATTGCTCCAATGTCCTGGGGGCGTCACCTGTCTCTTCCTTCCATGTTGTCTGCCGTCTTTCTCCAATGTTTCAAATATGCCATTAGCAATAATAAAATGTCTAACTTTGAATGGTGTGGAAATTTGGAAAACATACAATGCATACAAACATACAATTACAGCCACATCTTTCTCTCCCTCTCTCAAGCTCTCTCTCTCTCCATGTCCCACCAGGAGCTCCAGAGGATGAGATGGACGTGCTGTTCCACGGACTGAAGGAGGGCGGCGTGTCCCTGATCGGCAGCAAGCAGCCACAGACCCAAGACCACTTCCGAAAGTCCTTCATCCGGCGCAACAAGAACCCGGTCATCAATGAGAAGGCCCACACGCTCCGCGCACTGCAGAGCACACTCAAGGTTAGGGTCAAGCCTCAGAGCTTAAAGTCTCTCCAACTATGCAGTGTCCCTCCTTTTGCTTAAGTGCGCTACTTATGTGATCTCATATTGTATTTGTTGCCTTGAGGTCACCAAGGCAGAGCGTTCCTGTAAATGTTGTTAGTATTTGTAATAATTAATTGTTTTTATAGCATTTTTCCCTACTAACTTTTTGATTTATGAATGAACTATTGATTTAGCTTATTATAAGTTTGAATCCAGCACATTTTCAAGACTGAAGTTGACGGTTGGTTTTTGGCTAGCTAGCTAATGTTAGCTGGCTAGCATGCAATGTTTTGATTCGCTTATGCCAACTGTCCAGAGGTTGAGGATGGAGAAGAAGCCCCGAGGCAGTGGTGTACAGAGATGACAGATGACCATGACCGTATGGAGGACTAACATGCTGACTAGACCAGGCACGCTCGTGCCATCGCGAGCATGTTGATTTTGTCCAGCCACGCAAGACACGATCAGGACGCTCAGGTTTAAATATCAAAACGAACTCTGAACCACCTATATTAATTTGGGGACAGGTCGAAATGCATGAAACATTCATGGCCATTTAGCTAGCTAGCTTATTGTTGCTAACTCATTTGTCCTGGGATATAAACATTGGGTTGGTATTTTACCTGAAATGCACAAGGTCCTCTACTCTGATAATTAATCCACAGATAAAAGGTTAGTTAGTTTCTAGTAACATCTCCTCCTTCAGTCTTCTTATCCGATGAGGTTTAACGGTAGTTGGCATCTAATAAATGTTGCATTACCAACCGCCACCTACTAGACTGCCAACTCCCTTGTACTTAGCTTGAAAAAATTCAGCTTTAATAAACAAATACCCTACCATCTAACACTACACTCACTAAAAATAAAATACAAAATCAATAAATAAACACCATACTCCACTATTTAAATCTATTTAGTCCTACTTCAGGCCAACCGCCTGAAAGGATGGGACATCACCAATTAACACACCCTGTAACTCTTCTGAAGTCAAGTCTCGCACACCCAAATACCTCTCTGCAGCTGCCACCACATCCATCCTACATTTTCTGCAAGTTACATTCCATCCCTGCAGTACAGATAACCAGTGCTATAAACGCTAAAAATCCAATCTTACTGAAACATGTATCACTTGTTGGTTTATCCCTCTGTACTGATACAGATCAACTACTCACACCACTCCTCTCAGGATCCCTCCCCCTTGACCCATCTTCCTCTACTTTCTTCACTCTCAGCATATGACATCTACTTCTACTCTAACCCTGGGAGCCTCAACCTGCCTCTCTCGCGTGGGACATTTCTGTCCCGGGAATCTTCCCCTTCAGTTTGTCAGCTTTCACATATGTAATCACTTTCAATTGTGCCCTTTTCTTGGGGGAAAAACTATTCCCATCAAATTTTATTCTTCACATGCGCCGAATACAACAGGTGTAGGTAGACCTTACAGTGAAATGCTTATTTCTTGCCCCCATTCATTTAACGCACAGCGCCTGCTCCCTCTGACCAGCAGAAACACAAACAAACCACTTCTGGTTACCCTCACCGATTCCACAGCACCCAACTCTCCACTTCTCCCAAAAACTTCAGTCCTACAATCACAGACTCATCTTTATCCTGACCCTCGGTGCAAGCCTCGGGCTCTGAGAACCCTCGGGCACCTACCACCTCCGATATTTCACCTTCATTCACTTCCATTTCTCCTCCTGTCTTCAACTCACTCTGCTTACACTTTCTACCATTTTTCTTTAACAAACCATCTCCCCTTTTTCCCACCATTTTTAACTGACTCAAATTCACCCTCTCCCCCCCCTCTGTCTCTCTCTCTCTCTCTTTCTGTCTCTCTCTCTCTCTCAATTCAATTCAATTCAATTCAATTCAAGGACTTTATTGGCATGGGAAACATGTGTTAACATTGCCAAAGCAAGTGAGGTAGATAATATATAAAGTGAAATAAAATGTCTCTCTCTCTCTCTCTCTCTCTCTGACCTCCTCTGACTCTCTTTTTTAAAAGTCTCCTTATGATAATACTGCACTTTTCCTGACATACATCTTGTTCTTGCCCTGTCAAAGGACGCCATTTAACTGGCTGTCACAATCTCCGTACAATCAGCATGAACCCCTCGCCAGCGACAATAAGAAATTGGGGACAGTGTTTAACAGTTCGGTAACCACATTTTCATTACACACCTAGAGTTGAGACGAAAGATGGTGGATCTTCTTCTTCTATGGACTTTATATGGCGGTCAGCAACTAACTTTAGGGTGCATTACCACCACCCAACTGGACTGGAGTGTAAACTTCAGTTCATCGTTCAATCACCCACGTGGGTATATGCTCCTAAAAACCAATGAGGAGATGGGTGAGGTGGGACTTGCAGCGCGTCAAGCAGTTAGGATGAAATGATTGAATATCAAATCAAAATCAAATGTATTTGTCACATACACATGGTTAGCAGATGTTAATGCGAGTGTAGCGAAATGCTTGTGCTTCTAGTTCCGACAATGCCGTAATAACCAACGAGTAATCTAACATGCATGTGTACAGTTATTTTGCAACGCGAGCGTTGTGGTCACCATGTAAGATATAAGGCTACTCCTGAATTACCATTGAAGTTTGATGTGCTTTCTGGCACCTCATGACTGCTGTAGACTCATCCAAGTGGGCTGCTGCATTTTGGTAGTCGTGAAGTCCAGTGTCTAGTACAGAACTCTAACTTCATCTGACTGAGTCCTACGACGAGGCCTCAGACGGCGTGGATGGTGAAACACTGATGACAACGTGCTGCTCCCGGCTCGCCCCTTTGACCTCCTCCTCCCTCCGCTGACCTCGCTCAAACCGCTGACCTCGCTCAAACCGCTGACCTCGCTCAAAACCGCTGACCTCGCTCAAACCGCTGACCTCGCTCAAAGCGCTGACCTCGCTCAAAACCGCTGACCTTGCTTAAACCGCTGACCTCGCTCAAAACCGCTGACCTCGCTCAAACCGCTGACCTCGCTCAGAACCGCCGACCTCGCTCAAACCGCTGACCTCGCTCAAAACCGCTGACCTCGCTCAAAACCGCCGACCTCGCTCAAACCGCTGACCTCGCTCAAACCGCTGACCTCCTCCCTCCGCTGACCTCGCTCAAACCGCTGACCTCCTCCCTCCGCTGACCTCGCTCAAACCAGGAACTTTCTCAACATTCTGTCTCTTGACCGTCGATCATGATGATTAGTGATGATGTTGTTTTTAAATAGCTTGTTTTTTGTTGCTTTTTACAGCCCTTTGAGATGTATTTATGTTATGAATAGTGCTATGAAAGTGTAATAAATGATGATTTATTGTTCTAAGTGCACCATATGGGGATTCTGTCCACAGGTAGTCTCACCTTTCTTTGACCGACGTTATGCCCTTCATTGTGTCCTTTCATACAAGTGTCCTCTCTCCAAGTAGTGTGGCCTTCAACCAATGTTCTACTCTAAATTGGGTCGTCTTTGAAAGAAGACCTCTTTCCCCAAGTGGTTTTCCCCCTCGCAGTTCTTTACACACTCAAACCGGTGTGCCCGGCACCTACTATCATTCCCTGTTCCAAGGCACTTTAATCTTTTGTCTTGCCCATTCACCCTCTGAATGGCACACATACACAATCCATGTCTCAATACTCTCAAGGATTAAAATCTTTCTATACCCTGTCTCCTCCCCTTCTTCTACACTGATTGAAGTGTATTTAACAGGGGACATCAATAAGGGATCATAGCTTTCACCTGGATTCACCTGGTCAGTTTGTCATGGAAAGAGCAGGTGTTCCTGTTTTGTACACACAGTTTATAGCCCACTTATAGGTATTGCCCTGACTGTGTGACCTGACCAGGGGAAACTCCTGCCTGGCCCCAGGTCACGTAGCCAGGGGAAACTCATGACTGGCCCCAGGTCACGTAGCCAGGGGAAACTTCTGGCCTTAGCTATAGTGTCCTAATATGAACACTGAACACTGTGGGATTTTTTTGCACTGTCCCCTGAATTTTTGTTAATGTAAATGGTCATCTGTTCTCAATGTGCTTCTAGGATAAAGAGGCAGAGCTCCAACTCATCAACAAGGTGCTGGAGGACTCTGAGCTGACGTCCCAGAAGTACTGCCAGTGGAAAGAACATAACAAAGACTTACACCTGGAGATCGAGAAACTGGCTGTCCAATGGGCCAAGACAAAGGACACGCCCCCTGGATCGTCATCTGGGGAGATGGTGGAGGTGGTTGCCGTGGAAACAGAGGCCGCGTGTGGACTGAGCCTTGGTGACGGGGAGATGCTGGTAGACGAGGAGCCATCGTTGTCAAGTACGATGAAGGCAGCAGGCGACTCTGATGTAGAGCCACAGTCAGAGCAGTCAGTGACTGCAGAGAGCAGCACAGACGACTTAGCTAGTCCTGCTAGCCGAGAGAATTACTTCTACATATGAGACACCACTGAACTGATCTGATGGTGGTTTCCCTACTTACCATCAGAAATGTATGGTTAGGGCATGGAGTTTTTCTCAACCATATGACCTAACCAGGGAAAACTCATAGCTGTACTTATCGCTGTGATTCATGACTCTATTTATTGCTGTGATACATGACTCTAGTTATCGCTGTGATTCATGACTCTAGTTATCGCTGTGATTCATGACTAGTTATCGCTGTGATTCATGACTCTAGTTATCGCTGTGATTCATGACTCTAGTTATCGCTGTGATTCATGACTCTAGTTATCGCTGTGATTCATGACTAGTTATCGCTGTGATTCATGAATCTAGTTTGAGCAGTGATTCATGATTCTAGTTATCGCTGTGATTCATGACTAGTTATCGCTGTGATTCATGACTCTAGTTATCGCTGTGATTCATGACTCTAGTTATCGCTGTGATTCATGACTAGTTATGGCTGTGATTCATGACTCTAGTTATGGCTGTGATTCATGACTCTAGTTATCGCTGTGATTCATGACTCTAGTTTGAGCAGTGATTCATGACTCTAGTTTGAGCAGTGATTCATGACAAGTTATCGCTGTGATTCATGACTCTAGTTATCGCTGTGATTCATGACTCTAGTTATCGCTGTGATTCATGACTGTAGATATCGCTGTGATTCATGACTCTAGTTATCGCTGTGATTCATGACTCTAGTTATCGCTGTGATTCATGACTAGTTATCGCTGTGATTCATGACTCTAATTATCGCTGTGATTCATGACTCTAGTTATCGCTGTGATTCATGACTAGTTATCGCTGTGATTCATGACTCTAGTTATCGCTGTGATTCATGACTCTAGTTATCGCTGTGATTCATGACTCTAATTATCGCTGTGATTCATGACTAGTTATCGCTGTGATTCATGACTCTAAATATCGCTGTGATTCATGACTCTAATTATCGCTGTGATTCATGACTCTAGATATCGCTGTGATTTCTTATGGCGTTTTTCCTGGTAAGGTAATGTGGTCAGGATAAACACTGGGCCCTCAGGGGTTTTGTTTTAAATAGTTTTTGATTTGTTGATGTAGGAAAGACAGGGGTTGTCTTTCCAAGCCAATTGTATCACGCCAAACATTCAGAAGATACGGTGTTCATATGACAAAAAAAAACTATTTTTTTCAAGTTTCCCTCTGTGTTGATAGATATATACTGTAGTCATGGGATGTTATGGACTGTCTTTTCTACTGTTACATATCTTTGGCTAAGATTTTTAAAGGAGATTTCAAGGTATATTATATCCGTGTTGTATGCCTCTTATGTACATAGAATGTTAAATGTCACGTAACAAAATGTATTGTACTTTTTTAAACGTAGATTGTATATATTTTTGCACAGAATAAGTTCCGATCTTGCCTGATGGACAACATTACGACATAGCTATTATAGATCAAAGACAATCATTGTTTATTTTAACCTGATAAGGTTAACGTGTAAGACTGTTCCCAGACCTCTCTGTGTGTGTGTGTGTGTGTGTGTGTGTGTGTGTGTGTGTGTGTGTGTGTGTGTGTGTGTGTGTGTGTGTGTGTGTGTGTGTGCGAGCGAGCGAGCGAAAGCTGCGTTTTCCCAATGCATCTTGAATATATTGATTCAATATATTCTGAGCAGTAAGGATCCTCACTGGTGGCTGAGCCTGTGTCAAATGCAGTAAAGAACAAGTGATGAACGCAATCATTTGCAAACAGTTTGTCATTCAAGAAGCCATTGTCCTAACTGATGGTCAGGTGAAACTGGCAATAAAATGGCAATAACATTTCTTCAAATTTCTATTGAGATTTATCTTGGTAGAAAATGGGACTTTTGTTTTGCGTTCACTGCTGAAATAAGTTATGATAAAAGTGTTGACAAGGTTTTGGTAGCACAATTTTACAGTACTGTCTGTCCTTGATAAATACTATTGACCTCTGCTGGAATTAGCATGATAACAGTGGGAACCCTCCTCTAGCGTAGCATGCAGCCCCCACAAGGCGGGGGGGGGGGGCGGAGGTCGGGCCCCCCAGATAGCATATGAACACGTCATAAGCCATGAAATATTACTTTGTGAAATTACAGAAAATTACATACATGGTCATTCAAAAATCATGGGCATCAATATGGAGTTGGTCCCCCCCTTTTGCTGCTATAACAGCCTACACTTTTGGGAAGGCTTTCCACTAGATGTTGGAACATTGCTGCTTCCATTCAGCCACAAGCGCATTAGTGAGGTCGGGACACTGATGTTGGGTGATTTAGGCCTGCCTCGCAGTCAGTGTTCCAATTCATCCCAAAGGTATTCGATGGGGTTTCGGTCAGGGCTCTGTGCAGCTCAGTCAAGTTCTTCCACACCGAATCTCGACAAACCATTTCTGTATGGACCTCGCTTTGTGCACGGGGACATTGTCATGCTGAAACAGGAACGGGCCTTCCCCAAACTGTTGGCACAAAGCTGGAAGCACAGAGTCGTCTAGAATTTCATTGTATGCTGTAGCGTTAAGATTTCCCTTCACTGGAACTAAGGGGCCTAGCCTGAACCAAGAAAAACAGCCCCAGACCATTATTCCTCCTCCACCAAACTTTACAGTTGGCACTATGCATTCGGTAGCGTTCCCCTGGCATCCGCCAAACCCAGATGTGTCTGTCTGACTGCCAGATGTTGAAGCGTGATTCATCACTCCATGTTTCCACTGCTCCAGAGTCCAATGGCGGCGCTCTTTACACCACTCCAGCCGACGCTTGGCATTGCACTTGGTGATCTTAAGCTTGTGTGCGGCTGCTTGGCCATGGAAACCCATTTCATGAATCCTCCGACCAACAGTTCTTGTACTGACGTTGTTTGGAACTTGTAGTGAATGTTGCAACCGAGGACAGCTTCAGCACTTGACGCTCCCATTCTGTGAGCTTGTGTGGCTTACCACTTCGCGGCTGAGCCGTTGTTGCTCCTAGACATTACCACTTCACAATAACAGCACTTACGGTTGACTGGGGCAACTCTAGCAGGGCAGATATTTGACGACCTGACTAGTTGGAAAGATGGTATCCTATGACGATACCATGTTGAAAGTCACTGAGCGCTTCAGTAAGGCCATTCCACTGCCAATGTTTTCCTATGGAGATTGCATGGCTGTGTGTTCAATTTTATACGCCTGTCAGCAACAGGTCTGGCTGAAATAGACAAATCCACTAATTTATCCGTACTTTTCATTTATCCATACTTTTGGCCATGTAGTGTAGCTTTAAAACTGCAAAATCTCCTCTCAGCCTCATGGCAATGTGTAAAATAGCATGAGATTAGCTATAAAACCATGGAATTAGGAGTTAGATTAGTATTTAGCGAGTTTTATATACTTCCTAAGTAATTTAACAGGATCACTATGCATAAAATGTTTCGCTCTGCCTCATGTCATGTTTTTGCTCGTACCTTGGTGAGGGCCCCCGAGAAACTGCGCTACACCACTGGGACAGCATAGTTCTACTAGTATCTAATGCTGCTTACGTGTTTTTGTAATGAACGTCAGAGAAACAAACAAGCAAATAGGTTATTGCTGTTTTCCATCGTGTCATTTCTGTGCCGTAACACAAAGTTCTTCTGGAGTTTTATGTCACTGACAAATTTTGAATGTTGTTTTCCAAGACGCTTGTTGTCATGTTTACCTCGCCGACAAAAACAACAACTCGTCAATGTCATTTGGCAGGACTGGTGCCAGTGTGTGTCTTTTCACGGTCTGTGGTGTGTGAATTTTGAAGAGGAATGTGTTGTTTATTATTGGCACTACTTCCTGTTTGTGTGAATTGGCTAAAAGGCTCTTTTGTGCAGGTCCAAGAAAACAAGCATAAAGACAAAAGTGGCAGCGCATATCTTTACAGATCCATCTTGTCTCTAAAGACACTTCAGCACCTTTCAGTCATAAATGACCTGTTTGTCTGTCAGTTTCAAAACAACAGGATGTTTGTTCGGGGCTCAATTGACTACAATATACCACATGAAGCCTGTTGAAAGGTACTGTAGCCTGTAATTTGCTTTCTTTATCGTTGGTTCTTGTGCTAACTTAGAGGCTTATAGAGCTAGCCAGCTTGCTGTCATAAATCCCGGAAATGAGTTACCTCAGGTTCGTTCAGCCATTCCTATGGGGGAAATGAGTTACCTCAGGTTCATTCAGCCATTCCTATGGGGGAAATGAGTTACCTCAGGTTCGTTCAGCCATTCCTATGGGGGAAATGAGTTACCTCAGGTTCGTTCAGCCATTCCTATGGGGGAAATGAGTTACCTCAGGTTCGTTCAGCCATTCCTATGGGGGAAATGAGTTACCTCAGGTTCGTTCAGCCATTCCTATGGGGGAAATGAGTTACCTCAGGTTCGTTCAGCCATTCCTATGGGGGAAATGAGTTACCTCAGGTTCGTTCAGCCATTCCTATGGGGGAAATGAGTTACCTCAGGTTCGTTCAGCCATTCCTATGGGGGAAATGAGTTACCTCAGGTTCGTTCAGCCATTCCTATGGGGGAAATGAGTTACCTCAGGTTCGTTCAGCCATTCCTATGGGGGAAATGAGTTACCTCAGGTTCGTTCAGCCATTCCTATGGGGGAAATGAGTTACCTCAGGTTCGTTCAGCCATTCCTATGGGGGAAATGAGTTACCTCAGGTTCGTTCAGCCATTCCTATGGGGGAAATGATTGGGGAAAGAATAGGGGTTTGGGATAGACCTTATTTTCAGGGTTTAAGGGTAAGACAGGCTTAGAAGATCTTTTGTGTACTTGTTTTGATTACATAAATGCTTCATATGATGTTGGAGTTAAATGCTTTGGGGACAAAGATACAAAATTACATTTGGAAGTGCATGAATGTAAATATTCAATGTGTTGCATCTGCTATGTTACTTAACGACGATAGCACCTTGAATATCTCAATCAATCGGCAGGCAACACGGCTGCACAAAAAAAGAAGTTGGCTCTCTCCCAATCCACCAGTGGATACAGGTACTATTAGAAGTTACAACATTAGAATTATCGACAGTGGGAATGAATGGTGCTAGTCAAGGAACAATTTAGGCCTAGAAAAATATACATCACTCTTGTCAAGAATAATCTCAGTTTAAGCCCAATGTGTTGGACAATCTATAAAGCCCAACACATACAGTGCCTTCAGAAATGATTCATACCCAAATATATGTATTTTCTCACCCATGTACACACAATACCCCATAACGACAGTGAAAACAAGTCACAACATGTTAGAATCACCTTTCTAGGCTAAATTCCTATGGCACAAAAGTAAAACAGACAAAAATGTGGCAAAGAAATGTACTTTGTCCTGAATACAAAGTGTTATGTTTGGGGCAAATCCAGTACAACAGATCACTGTGTACCACTCCTCCTGGATCTAATCCCTGAGCTGACAAGGTACAAATCTGTCGTTCTGCTCCTGAGCAAGGCGCCCACTGTTCCCCGGGATGTCCATTAAGGCAGCCCTCCTCACCTCTCTGATTCAGAGGGTTAAATGGGGAAGATGCATTTCAGTTGAATGCTTTGTTTTAAAACTGACTAGGTTTCCCCCTTTCCTTTCATATTTTCAAACATGGTGGTGGCTGCATCATGTTATGGGTTTGCTTTTCATCAGCAAGCACTAGGG
This sequence comes from Oncorhynchus nerka, assembly GCF_034236695.1. Taxonomy (NCBI): domain Eukaryota; kingdom Metazoa; phylum Chordata; class Actinopteri; order Salmoniformes; family Salmonidae; genus Oncorhynchus; species Oncorhynchus nerka. The sequence continues at coordinate 73,938,146 of NC_088413.1, forward strand.
AGTTAACAATAAACAGAATAGAGTTAAGCACAAGCAAAATCCTACAGGAAAACCTGTTTCGGACTGCTTTCCAACAGACACTGGGAGACAAATTCATATTTCAGCAGGACAATAACCTAAAACACAAGTCCAAATATAGTGGCCTAGTTAGTTTTGACTTAAATCGGCTTAAGTCTATGGCAAGACTTTAAATCTGTCTGTCTAGCAATGATCGACAACCAACTTGACAGAGCTTACAAATATTGTACAATCCAGGTATGCCAACTCTTAGAAACTTACCCAGAAACATTCACAGCTGTAATTGCTGTCAAAGGTGTTCCTACTTAGTATTGACTCAGGGGTGTGAATACATATGTAAGTTAAATATGTCTGTATTTTCAATACATTTGCAAAAATGTTTAAGAACATGTTTTTAACATTGTCATTATGTGGTTTGTGTGTGGATGGGTGAGATGTACAGTACCAGTCAAGAGTTTGGACACACCTACTAATTCAAGGGATTTTCTTTATTTTTACTATTTTCTACATTGTAGAATAATAGTGACGACATCAAAACTATGAAGTAACACATGGAATCATGTAGTAACCAAAAAAGTATTCAACAAATCAAAATATATTTAAGATTCTTCAAAGTAGCCACCTTTTGCCTTGATGACAGCTTTTCACACTCTTGGCATTCTCTCAACCAGCTTCACCTGGAATGTTTTTCCAACAGTCTTGGAGTTCCCACATATGCTGAGCACTTGTTGGCTGCCATTCCTTCACTCTGCGGTCCAACTCATCCCAAAACATCTCAATTGGTTTGAGGTTGGGTGATTGTGGAGGCCAGGTAATCTGATGCAGCACTCCATCACTCCTTCTTGTCAAATAACCCTTACATAGCCTGGAGGTGTGTTGGGTCATTGTCCTTTTGAAAAACAAATGATAGTCCCACTAAGTGCAAACCAGATGGGAAGGCCTAACGCTGCAGAATGCTGTGGCAGCCATGCTGGTTAAGTGTGCCTTTTAATTCTAAATACATCTAAATCTAAATCAATCAGACTGTGTCATCAGCAAAGCACCATCACATCTCCTCCTCCATGCTTCACGGTGGGAACCACACATGCGGAAATCATCCATTCACCTACTCTGCATCTCATAAAGACACGGCGGTTGGAGCCAAAAATCTCACATTTGGACTAATCAGACCAAAGGACAGATTTCCACCGGTCTAATGACCATTGCTTGTGTTTCTTGGCCCAAACAAGTCTCTTCTTATTATTGGTGTCCTTTAGTAGTTGTTTCTTTGCAGCAATTCGACCATGAAGGCCTGATTCACGCAGTCTCCTCTGAACAGTTGATGATGAGATGTGTCTGTTACTTGAACTCTGAAGCATTTATTAGGGCTGCAATCTGAGATGCATTTAACTCTAATGAACTTATCCTCTGCAGCAGAGGTAACTCTGGGTGTTCCTTTCCTGTGGCGGTCCTCATGAGAGCCAGTTTCATCATACCGCTTGATGGTGTTTGCGACTGCACTTGAAGAAACTTTAAAAGTTCTTGAAATGTTCCGCATTGACTGACTTTCATGTGTAACCCTCTCACCAGGATCGAATTTGACTCACGATATTAACTTACGTAGAGTATCTGAACAGCATGGGATGTTAGGTGAGAGGGACATCTCCAATAACAGTCCCTATTGTAAACTATCTAGGGTGATGACAAATAGGGTATTAACTTCAGATGAAATGATTATAGGTTTTTGTTGTTGGATATGCTTTCCCATGCATTATATTAAATTGAAAGAGTAAATGACTCCGCCAAGGAAACATATAGAAGGTTCAAGATGTGTATTATTACATTTTCAAAGCACCACATCAAAAGAAATAAAAATAGTCGTGCACAAAGTCCAAATTATTTCAAGCTTGTTTAACCCGTTGGCGCGCAAAAAAAAATGATGACACACATAAAGTCCTGAAGCACCCCACCGTTGTGGTTACTCACTACTCGTAGATATTCCCTCAGTGTAGTACGGCAGTTCCGTGCAGGTTTCCTCACGAGATCCACAGCAAGCAGAGCTATCAATGCAGACAGTACTCTTTAGCAGTAACCGATATCCCATGGGAACATGAACTCGTTAATCTTCCCCAAGCACTTTTCTCACATGTCACACGATTCTAGGCTAACCTCAAGGCTGTCAAATACCTCCATGATGAGACGGTAGCTTCAGTCTTTCTTAACAAAAAATGATAACAACTCTCTTATAAAATAAAGTCGGTATTTCCCTTCAAAACTCGGTAGGTTTGGGTTTTGTTCTATTTCTATCGGTTTCTGTTATAATTCTTCTTCACCAACGGTCATAATGTAACATCCATCCTTTTCTCCACGTGTCTCTCCCTCTCTTTTTTCCCAGGCCTCCAGTTAACCAGGTCAACTCCCATTGGCCACAGCTTAACACGCAACCTTATTGGTGGAAACTTAAAAGTAAACCAACCTATTCACTTATACATTAAATAAATATTTCTTGCATTAATAAATGCATTAACAACATTACAATACAGGAGCAATTGAATCACCTTTTAAATCTAATACCAATTAATTATAACAAATAATCTCAATACTTGGTTTTAACAAGAATAAACTCAATACTTGGTTTTCACAAGGGTATTACACATGCCTTAAAGTAATGATGGACTCTTGTTTCTCTTTGCTTATTTGAGCTGTTCTTGCCATAATATGGACTTAGTCCTATTTGGTATAAAACATCTTCTGTATACCCCTACCTTGTCACAACACAACTGATTGGCTCAAACGCATTAAGGAAAGAAATTCCACAAATTAACGTTTAACAAGGCACACCTGTTAATTTAAATGCATTCCAGGTGTCTTCCTCATGAAGCTGGTTGAGAGAATGTCATAGAGTGTGCAAAGCTGCCATCAAGGCAAAGGGTGGCTACTTTGAAGAATTTCAAATATAAAATATATTTTGATTTGTTTAACACTTTTTGGGGTTACCACATGATTCCATATGTGTTATTTCATAGTTTTGATATCTTAACTATTATTCTACACACACTTTGTGTGTGTGTGTGTGTGTGTGTGTGTGTACTACTGTTCAAAAGTTTGGGGTCACTTAGAAATGTCCTTGTTTATGAAAGAAAAGCACTTTTTTTTGTCCATTAAAATCACAACAGATTAATCAGAAATGTAGTCTAGACATTTTTAATATTGTAAATGACTATTTGTAGCTGGAAACTGATTTCTTATGGAATATCTACGTAGGCGTTCAGAGGCCCATTATCAGCAACCATCACTATTTGCCCATCTTTTATTTGTATTGGCCAGTCTGAGATACGGCTTTTTCTTTGCAACTCTGCCTAGAAGGTCAGCATCCTGGAGTCTGTTTCTCATGGAATTCCATTAACTTCACCAATTTGGACTATTTTGTGTCCATTCCATGAAATCCAAATAAAAATCTATTTAAATGACAGGTTGTAATGCAACAAAATAGGAAAAACACCAAGGGGGATGAATACTTTTGCAAGGTAGTGTACATACACTATATATACAAAAGTATGTCGACACCCTTTCAAATGAGTGGATACGGCTATATCTGCCTCTCCCGTTGCTGACAGGTGTTTGTCCATAGACATTGGCAGTAGAATGGCATTACTGAAGAGCTCAGTGACTTTCAACGTGGCATTGTCATAGGATGCCAGCTTTCCAACAAGTCAACTGTAAGTTCTGTTATTGTGAGGTGGAAACGTCTTGGAGCAACAACGGCTCAGCCGTGAAATGGTAGGCCACACAAGCTCACAGAACGGGACCGCCGGGTGCTGAAGGGCATGGCACGTAAAAATCGTCTGTCCTCGGTTGCAACACTCAATACCGAGTTCCAAACTGCCCCTGGAAGCAACGTCAGTATAAGAACTGTTCGTCGGGAGCTTCATGAAATGGGATTCCATGGCCGAGCAGCCGCACACAAGCCTAAGATCACCTTGCGCAATGCCAAGCGTCTGCTGGAGTGGTGTAAAGCTCACTGTAATTGGACTCTGGAGAAGTGGAAACACGTTCTCTGGAGTGATGAATCACGCTTTACCATCTGGCAGTCCGATGGACAAATATGGGTTTGGCGGATGCCAGGGAAACGCTACCTGCCCCAATGCATAGTGCCAACTGTAGAATTTGGTGGAGGAGAAATAATGGTCTGGGGCTGTTTTTCATGGTTTGGGCTAGGGCCCTTAGTTCCAGTGGAGGGATGTCTTAATGCTATAGCATACAATGATATTCTAGATGATTCGGTGCTTTCCAGAAATGGTTTGTTGAGATCGGTGTGGAAGAACTTGACTGGCTCTTTTGGCTGAATGGAAGCAAGTCCCGCAGCAATGTTCCAACATCTAGTGGAAAGCCTTCCCAGAAGAGTGAAGGCTGTTATAGCTGTAAAGGGGGGACCAGCTCCATATTAATGCCAATGATTTTGGAATGAGATGTTCGACAAGCATATGTCCACTTACTTTTGATCATGTACAGCCCCCGTTTTGAAAAGCCTGCCTTCGAGGTGGGAACAAGGACGTATGGCTCCCGTCAGGCTGTAGTCTTCACAAAGACCAGGGAAATGAGTCAACCTAGACATCCTGCGTTGTCCTGGCAGATAGGAACATTGTTGAGACAAGTCCAATGGCTCTATTGAACAAGGACAACCATATCTACTCGCTGCTAGCGTGATCGTGCAGTTGGCGAAACACAAAGGCGGCAATAATTGCTACAAACCCATGACTCAATAAAACAAATTGATCAGACAGCAGGCTCATTGACGTAATTGGTTGAACTGTCCTGGTTGACAAAAAATGTGAAAGTATAGCTCTACACTCTAAATAGCATTAGTGGTCAGGAGCCCATAAAATGGACGCTATACATCCAGAGCGCCACTCGCTTTTCCCTGATATTTAGAAAATATCCTGATACTTACATGACTTCCTCATATTTATCTTTCGAAGGTTTCCCTGATATTTAGATGTTTTCATTGATAGACGATAGTAAACATTAGCACAGGCTTTGGGAAGGTGAGATGAAAGTCCGTTCAGTGACATTTTAACCGCCTCTGGCTTCGTCGTTGTTATTCATCTCTGTTCCTGGCATTATCACTGAATGGTGGATGATTAAAGGTGTACAATTCCAGTAACTTTCCCACAGCTGCTTTGGTTTTCCAGAAATGTTGGTTGGAAGATTCTGGATTTCCTGCTCACTCCCTTCTGATTTCTGGAGCCTATTAAGCCAAGACTTCCAGAATACCTGGGCATTTTGGTCTAAATTATAGGAATTTTGCAACCCTATGGATGATATACCACAAATGAACACATACAGTTTGACCGCTGTTGAACGATTAACCGACTTTTTCACCGTGTCAGGATTGGATTGGAAACGGTGACATTTTCACCGTGTCAGGATTGGATTGGAAACGGTGACATTTTCACCGTGTCAGGATTGGATTGGAAACGGTGACATTTTCACCGTGTCAGGATTGGATTGGAAACGGTGACATTTTCACCGTGTCAGGATTGGATTGGAAACGGTGACATTTTCACCGTGTCAGGATTGGATTGGAAACGGTGACATTTTCACCGTGTCAGGATTGGATTGGAAACGGTGACATTTTCACCGTGTCAGGATAGGATTGGAAACGGTGACATTTTCACCGTGTCAGGATTGGATTGGAAACGGTGACATTTTCACTGTGTCAGGATTGGATTGGAAACGGTGACATTTTCACTGTGTCAGGATTGGATTGGAAACGGTGACATTTTCACTGTGTCAGGATATGATTGGAAACGGTGACATTTTCACTGTGTCAGGATTGGATTGGAAACGGTGACATTTTCACCGTGTCAGGATTGGATTGGAAACGGTGACATTTTCACCGTGTCAGGATTGGATTGGAAACGGTGACATTTTCACCGTGTCAGGATTGGATTGGAAACGGTGACATTTTCACCGTGTCAGGATTGGATTGGAAACGGTGACATTTTCACCGTGTTAGGATTGGATTGGAAACGGTGACATTTTCACCGTGTCAGGATTGGATTGGATTGGAAACGGTGACATTTTCACCGTGTTAGGATTGGATTGGAAACTGTGACATTTTCACGTGTCAGGATTGGATTGGAAACAGTGACATTTTCACCTGAAATTGTATGAATTACTCATTTTGAATCAAGTCAGGGTAGCCTAGTGGTTAGAGTGTTGGACTAGTAACCGGAAGGTTGCAAGTTCAAACCCCCGAGCTGACATGGTACAAAATCTGTCGTTCTTTCCCTGAACAGGCAGTTAACCCACTGTTCCCAGGCCGTCATTGAAAATAAGAATTTGTTCTTAACTGACTTGCCTGGTTAAATAAAGGTAAAATAAAAAAAATATATGTATTCATTTTTCCTCTTTCTTTTGGCATGCTCATCTTCATGGATCCCCAGAGATGATCAAGTACGAAAGAGCAGATACACTGCTGTCTCTAAGCCTGTATTTACACAGGCAGCCCAATTCTCATCTTTTGCTATTAATTGGTCTTTCGTCCAATCAGATCAGAGTTGGGCTGCCTGTGTAAATGAAGATACTAAAAGCTGCAGGACAAATTCTACACAAGATACAGGAGTTGTCATAGCAACTATCAGAATAACAATCAGGAGAAACTATTAGAAATGTGATAAGGGACTGTATTGAAAGATGAGGAATCAATACTCTTATTTGTGTTTTGTTTCTTATTAAGTCTCCTGTGATATGATTCACAAACATCCCCCTACATTCACACAGTCGTTACCTCATTAGCCGTCGTATTGATTGCACAGTAAGCTTCATCTAATTAGAAGGACACACTTACAGTACCATCCAGATGAGGTAAGAGCATCTGCTCCTCCTCTGTCCATCTGTACGCTTTACATTATTCCATCTAAAGTAGGATCAGATGCTTGTCTAATCTATCTCTTACCCTCTCCCTTTCTCTCCTCCCTCTTCCTCTCCTCTCTCTACTCCCCTCTTCCTCTCCTCTCTACTTCCCTCTTTCTCCCCTCTCTCTCTCTCCTCCCCTCTTCCTCTCCTCTCTACTCCCCTCTTTCTCCCCTCTTTCTCTCCTCCCTCTTTCTCCCTCTACTACCCTCTTCCTCTCCTCTCTCTCTCTCTCTCTCTCTCTCTCTACTCCCTCTTCCTCTCCACTCTCTCTGTCCTCCCCTCTTCCTCCCCCTCTTTCTCTCTCTACTCCCCTCTTTCTCTCCTCTCCTTTCCCTCTCCTCTCTCTACTCCCCTCTTCCTCTCCACTCTCTCTCCTCCCCTCTTTCTCTCTCTTTTCCCCTCTTTCTCTCCTCTCTCTACTCCCCTCTTTCTCTCCTCTCTCTACTCCCCTCTTTCTCTCCTCTCTCTCCCCTCTTTCTCTCCTCTCTCTACTCCCCTCTTTCTCTCCTCTCTCTCCCCTCTTTCTCTCCTCTCTCTACTCCACTCTTTCTCTCCTCTCTCTACTCCACTCTTTCTCTCCTCTCTCGCTCTACTGCCCTCTTTCTCTCCTCTCTCGCTCTACTGCCCTCTTTCTCTCTTCTCTCTCTCTCCTCCCCTCTTTCTCTCCTCTCTCTCTCTCCTCCCCTCTTTCTCTCCTCTCTCTCTCTCCTCCCCTCTTTCTCTCCTCTCTCTCTCCTCCCCTCTTTCTCTCCTCTCTCTCTCCTCCCCTCTTTCTCTCTCCTTCTCTCCTCCCCTATTTCTGCTCTTTCTCTGCGCTCAATTTCAACTCACAGGAAGATGGCTGTGTGTTAGATCTCAGATGCAGCTTAGTGTGCATGGTCTCTCTCTCTCTCTCTCCCCAACTCCCTCCCTCGTTCTCTATCCTTTCTTGTACCCACTAGATGCTCAAACCCTCTATTGCTGTCTTTCTTTGTTCCCTTATCCCTCTCTCTTCTTTGGTACCCAGTGGAAGGCTGGATGGACAGACACTACACATACATAAGTGTGCTGCTTGCCATATCAGATGTGTCCACTCTGGAAGCACCCACATGAAAAAATACTACAGTTTACTATAGAAATCTATAGTATGTTGTAGTATACTGTAGAATCTCTCCATGTGTAGTACTTACTATAGTATACTGTAGAACACTACAGTAAATACTGCAGTATTATCCACAAACACTGTAGTAAATACTACAGAAATGTCTGCAAAACAATAATTTTGCCCATTTCCTTCCCCATATCTCAATCTGTGCCACCCATAAGTGAGAAACCTACTGTACATGCCAAGTATAGACCATATTGTGTTCCCTACAGGTTATACTGTAGGAACGAGCAGAAGCTCTGAACTACTGTATCTGTTCAGACCCCAGTCCTACCTATGTACAGGCTGTGGAAAATGCACTCTTATGGGCATTTCTCCAGGAGGTTTACTGAAGGAGAAAGTCTACACTTCTATGTCAAAGATAATTAAACAAAAACTCTATATTTAAAACTACACTGAATATTACTGTATACTGCAATCCACAAAAACATCACATTAATTATTATAGTACTGTATATACTACAGTTTTCTTTTACTGCAGTATGTATACTATAGTTAACTGTAAATACTCTCTCTCTACCTCTCTCTCTCTCTCTACCTCTCTCTCTCTCCCCCCCTCTCTCTCCCCTCTCTCCCCTCTCTCTCTCTCTCCCCCCTAGCCAGCCTCTGCCCAGTAACTTTAGTTAATGTCACTAGCCGGCTACCAGCAGGATACTCAACCCTGCCCCTTAAAGGCTTCTGTCCTATGTACTTTCATGGAACACTGGTCACTTTAATAATAGAACACTTTAATAATGGTTACATACTGTTTTACACATTTCATATGTATATACTGTATTCTAGTCAAAGCCATCCTATTTAATTATTGCTGTACATATAGTATTCAATCTTACGTATTCAACAGATTATATATATACTACCGTACAAAAGTTTGGGCTCACTTAAAAAAAAAAAACATTTTTTTTGTCCATTAAAATAACATCAAATTGATCAGAAATACAGTGTAGACATTGTTAATGTTGTAAATTACTATTGTAGCTGGAAATGGCTGATTGTTTATGGAATATCTACATAGGCGTACAGAGGCCCATTATCAGCAACCATCACTCCTGTGTTCCAATGGCACGTTGTATTAGCTAATCCAAGTTTATCACTTTGAAAGGCTAATTGATCATTAGAAAACCCTTTTCAATTATGTTAGCACAGCAGAAAACTGCTGGAACATCAGCATTTATGGGTTCGATTGCAGGCTCAAAATGGCTAGAAAAACGGAACTTTCTTCTGAAACTCATCCGTCTATTCTTGTTCTGAGATATGAAGGTTATTCCATGTGAGAAATATCCAAGAAACTGAAGATCTCGTACAACGCTGTGTACTACTCCCTTCACAGAACAGCGCAAACTGGCCCTAACCAGAATAGAATAAGGAGTGGGAGGCCCCGGTGTACAACTGAGCATGAGGACAAGTACCTTAGAATGTCTCATTTGAGAAACTGACGCCTCACAAGTCCTCAACTGGCAGCTTCATTAAATAGTCCCCGCAAAACACCCGTCTCAACTTCAACAGCATCCAGGATGCTGGCCTGGTTTTATTTTTTATATGACACACGCGCTGACACACACACCCACACACTGACACACACACCCACTCATGCATAAACACACACCCACTCATGCATACACACACACCCACACACTGACACACACACCCACACACTGACACACACACCCACTCATGCATACACACACACCCACACACTGAAACACACACCCACTCATGCATACACACACACCCACACACTGACACACACACCCACTCATGCATACACACACACCCACACACTGACACACACACCCACACACTGACACACACACCCACACACTGACACACACACCCACACACTGAAACACACACCCACACACTGAAACACACACCCACTCATGCATACACACACACCCACTCATGCATACACACACACCCACACACTGACACACACACCCACACACTGATACACACACCCACACACTGAAACACACACCCACTCATGCATACACACACACCCACACAATGAAACACACACCCACTCATGCATACACACACACCCACACACTGAAACACACACACACACACACACTGACACACACACCCACTCATGCATACACACACACCCACACACTGAAACACACACCCACTCATGCATACACACACACCCACACACTGACACACACTGAAACACACACCCACTCATGCATACACACACACCCACACACTGACACACACACCCACACACTGAAACACACACCCACTCATGCATACACACACACACCCACACACTGACACACACACCCACTCATGCATACACACACACACACCCACACACTGAAACACACACCCACGCACTGACACACACACTGACACACACACCCACGCACTGACACACACACCCACACACTGACACACACACCCAAACACACACTGAAACACACACCCACACACTGAAACACACACCCACTCATGCATACACACACCCACACACACTGACACACACACACTGACACACACCCACACACTGACACACACACCCACTCATGCATACACACACCCACACACTGACACACACACCCACACACTGACACACGCACACGCTCAAGATGATAGAAATACATGACCTTATTGTTAAGATAATAAAAATGAGGTTTGTCATGAGACCAGCAGACATGACGAGACACACAATAACATGTATTCAGTGTCTGTGCTGAAGGCCTGTTTAAATTCCCTGGGCGGTGTTCTAATATACTCAATGGCGTAAACGAGGAGTATAAATTGAACTATTTGCATACATTTTCTTGGTAAGAGGCCTGCGTCCAGGGTAAGATTTCAGTTGAAGTGGATGAACTATAGGTCATCTTTAAACTATATCCTACTAAAACCATTGAAAGAAACATGTACACATTTTTTTTTTAGTGTATGTTTAATTTTCTTGGAAACGAGAGTCAATACAAAAAGAATCGCTATGGTAAAACCATAAGATATATTACAGGGATATAGCTACAGCATTGAAATGTTGCAAAAAAACATACAAAGAGAAATCTAAACGCCTTCACAAAAAAACTCAACTGAAAGATTTTGCAAGGGGTTGATCTGGAACATAGTGGTTCTAGCACAGTGGCTTGGGGGAAGAATTATGCGGTGACACAATACAACCTAGAAATGTGTACAGTCTTCTACTATAGAAGGCCACTGAGGTTTTTGTGAAGGCAATACCCGTGAAGTGGGAAATGTGTGACTTTGGTTCTAAAAAAGTACTTTGTTGGACAATTCTAGGGTGTTTGTTGGACAATTCAGGCTAAAGCATTATCCTATTGGTAGTACCATTATATAGCAAACATAATGGTCTGAGAAATAATATGGTAACAAAACTAAAAACTAAAGCAATTAAACAACGGCAGCATTCCCATTACTTGAGATCTCTTGGAAGAAGCGATAAGCACATGACAAGCAGCAAGAATGGCAGTCTGAAAAAGTTGACAACATTCACGATATGTCTACTGAAATTGAAATATGTAACTTGTGGAAATTTCTGAAAAGTGGGTCATGGTATCGCTGTGTGTCACCTCAAAAGAGACAACTCATATGTCATTCATTTCTATTTACATAAAATATTTACAGCATAGTCATAATTAATCATAATCGCTCTGTTATAAAATATATACCACAGTAAAAACAAAAAGTCAGAATGGGGTTAAATGGTATTTACAAAGTCAGTGACTGGCATCACTATAAAGCGTTCGGTCTGAAGTAGGTTCAATGGTAGAGTGGCTGGTCTGTCTTTGTCCTGTTGGCTCGGCCAATAGAGTCTCTCGCAGGGCAGTGCTTAATAAAGGGTTGAAATCGGCAGGCAGTTTGATTGGGCAGACCTTGCCATTTGGTGGCCCGAACATTTAAAAAAAAATGTCTGCCCTCTCTTCATAACTCCATGAGAGTGACCTGGAACTGACTGCTCATGACTTCAGAGATCTCTATGAGGAACGCTGAGTGGTTGCTGTAGTGTTCAATGATGTTGTCATCCATATTGACGAAAATCCTGAAAGACAACAGACAAAGAACAGATGAATGTCTTGTACCACACCTTTACATAACAGGCTACATGTTACGTAAATGACCTCTTTGCTGCTGTCTGGCGGAGACATTTTTTTAGTCATGAAACAAAAGAGTGAGAGGCCTCCAATTCCCTCAACACTGCAAACAATTAATCAGGCCAGACTCATTTTCCCAGATGGCAACCTGGCTTTACGGTAAGTAAAGCTTTGTTGCTAATCAAGCGATCTGTCTGCTCACGCTACCCGGAGGGAAGGGACTGATTGAAGACTATAAGCAGAACGAGAATGTTACAGAACCTGTTGGGTTCTCCATGTAATGTCAGCACACAGCAGGGCGGAGTGACAGAAGAACCACATGGCATTCAGGGTGACAGTCGCCCTCTAATCTTCTCCGTCAAGTCAGCTTCAACAAATGACTGCCTCGCAACATGTTAGCGTCACACCCGTTCATTGACATGGATTCTGGTGTGAAGACTACCGGCCTACTTTACTACTAGGGGTATGTCTCAAGCTGAGGGAAATGTTGTCACCTATACATCGAAGGACTTTACGTTTACTGGAAAATCAGAATAGTATATAAATCCCTTTGAAAGACTATGGCTCAAGCATTGAACACACAATGGACGCCATTATTTCATTTCATGGTTCACATGTTGACAATAGGGATACCAGCTCTTCCTCAAAGGTTCGTCCCATTCAATTGCATCCACCTCGCAACCACATGTTTGCACAATAAGGTGGCTCCCTCCGCCTTAATCAAAACCCTTGTCTGTCAGAGTAGCTACCTCTTTTCACTCAACGAAATAGACCAAAACACTTCCTGGTGTAGCTACGGGGATGGGTAGATCAGATTAGAGAAACATAAATATTGTCAAGTAAAACAATCACCTGACTCATCCATCTTTCCCTCCTGTTTCTTTCTCTCTATTGGAAGATTATCACATTCCAGCCGACATCGAGCTAGCTAGCTCACCTAGCCAGTCTGTCAACTTTGGTTGGTTTCCTTACTGAGGACATTACAGTAAAATAGAAGGATGTGTTGCAAAAGAAAATAGTGAAACGGTAGTGTACTGGGAAAGATGGGTTAGTCTGTGGACATCCTGAGGGTTTGGATTAAGAGTGTTCTGTATATGAGATTGAAAATGGTGGCAGAAGAAGACTGTCCGTTAGGTTACTCCATTCAGGGGAGGGGTGGTAGGGTTGGGTGAACATTTTTAAATATGGGGATTAGAAACTAAGCTAACAATTAGTGTGATAGAACCCAGAATATATCTGCAATGTTGAAGCTCATCCACTAAATTAAAAAGTTGTACAAAATAAAAATAAAAATAGCCACCTGTCCCTTTTTAATAGCCATGGCACATGGCACATGGCACACACATGGCGCACACATTTCAGCAAATAAACGTGCGCTTCACATAAACGCTGGGTATAAATGTAATTGTTTATGAGGATACTATGAATCACCATGAATTGTGTGTGAGGTCTAATGTTTGATATGTCACATTAGATAATTCAGTAATGACTCCAAAAAAAAAAGTCTCATCCATTTTTATCGGCAGTAAGAAACTGCTAGCCATTGGCTGCTAACAGCTGAGAACTGCTAGCCATTGGCTGCTAACAGCTGAGAACTGCTAGCCATTGGCTGCTAACAGCTGAGGACTGCTAGCCATTGGCTGCTAACAGCTGAGAACTGCTAGCCATTGGCTGCTAACAGCTGAGAACTGCTAGCCATTGGCTGCTAACAGCTGAGAACTGCTAGCCATTGGCTGCTAACAGCTGAGAACTGCTAGCCATTGGCTGCTAACAGCTGAGAACGACGAGCAATAAAACAGTTAACAACTTCGGGAGGACAGACCCTCTGAAATCGTCCCATTGCCCATCTGGTGGCTAAAGTAAGAACTGCCGAAAATTCCCAGTCAAATAGGATAATTATTATTCTATTATATATATATATATATATATTTTTTAATAGAGACTAAGTCAATAGAAATGTGAAGCAATGTGTAAATGATAACACATTTGTGCAGGAAATTAAGAAATGTATTAAAATGCTGGAATTAAACAATTAATAAGATCCTGTCTCTAACAAGAGCCTGTTGTGTTCAGTGATTTAAGCAAATAAGAACTTGGGCTATTAATGAATGTTTTACGGTAAGTAGTATATCCTGCTGTGCATCTACTTAATCAAATCCAATACATTTCCCTTCAATTTACTGTAACTTGCTAATGCTACTTGGGAAAAGCATTGCTAATTATATAGCATAGCTAATTATATAGCATAGCTAATTATATAGCATAGCTAATGCTAACACTTGTTCCTCATTGATGTAAAAAGAAAAGGCCTCAGAAAGTAATTTACCCTCTTTTGCATTTCTTGTATATTTTCCCAATGGAGTCCTCTTGCATGCCATACTTTTCAGAAATCTGAGAAAGGAACAAAGGAAAGATTAGTATCACCGTCAACTCTACAGTATTCTCTCATGCTTGAACGATGAGATGCTTGGACGATGACGAAGTTGGGTAAGGAACAAGTATTAAGAGTGTACTACTTACCGCTTGTCTCAGGCCTTTCAGAGTTGGGGTGTTGAGCATGAGAGCATCGAACACCTCCTCGGACTCTGTTCTCACGTACAAGAGTACTGCAAAACAGGACAACAGAATAAGTCAGCTTGTTTACCAGACCAGGAGAAAACAGGACAACAGAACAGTGCCGTGTATTCATTGAAGCCAAAGGAAGCCAGGATTCCCTCCCAAAATTGTAAAAAAACAAAATGTTTACATTGAATAATGTATCTTTCTTCTCTCTGTGTTTCATAATTTTCCTTCAATTTGCTAGAGGCTGAATGTATCTCACCGGAGAAAGCATCCAAGTGAGCGAAACAGCGCCCCTCTGTGTCTGTATGTATAGCCCATCTATCTGATGCTTTCTGGTCAAAAAGAGTATGATATTCTTCCCGCCCGTAGCATTGAATGCAAGGAACCCAGTGAACATTTGACCTCCCTATGAAATAATAGCTAATCAGCATTGAGCTGAACTGAGTGAGCTCAACTGTGAATGGCCCTGGCACACCAAAAATGTTTTTCAAGTGAAGCCATTTTGGATTTGGCTTCATGCCAGTCCATCGCATCAAAAAACCAAATGTCACTGACTGAGAACTTGAATTGTTGCATCTCGTTGTGTTTTTGTCCTCCAGTGGCTAGCTAGCTAGCTAAAATTGTCCCCTTTCCTAAGTTAGCCATGGATGGAGATAGGGACTTGGACTTTTGGTTTGACTTAATTCTCCATACTGACCAATGAATAGAACAGCCATTCTGATTTAACTATAAATTCATACATTTTGCCCCTGACCTGAGAGGATGGAAGTTCAACATGTAGCTAGATGTAGTAGGCTACTGTTAACTAGTGTGGTCATCATTGCCAATGAAAGGAAATTAGGCTAGCGAGCAAGCATTTTAACCAGTTAGCCCAGGACAACAAAAATAAAATAAAAATGTGTACTGTATGACAGTCCTATAAGCTTTCGTCAACATGAAAGAGAGGAGGATGGCATACGCACACACACAAATCAGAACCATGGACAGCCACATATTTACACTGAACAAAAATATAAACACAACATGTAAAGTGTTGGTCTCGTATTTCATGAGACCTCGCTTCATACTCGTCGCCAAACCCACTGGCTACAGGTTACAAGTCTACAAGTCTCTGCTAGGTAAAGCCCCGCCTTATCTCAGCTCACTGGTCACCATAGCAGCACCCACTCGTAGCACGCGCACCAGCAGGTATATCTCACTGGTCACCCCCAAAGCCAATTCATCCTTTGGTCGTCTTTCCTTCCAGTTCTCTGCTGCCAATGACTGGAACGAATTGCAGAAATCTCTGAAGCTGGAGACTCACATCTCCTTCACTAGCTTTAAGCACCAGCTGTCAGAGAAGTTTACAGATCACTGCACCTGTACTTAGCCTATCTGTAAATATCTACCTACCTCAACCCCATACGGGTATTTATTCATTTATTTAGCTCCTTTGCACCCCAGTATCTCTACCTGCACATTCATCTTCTGCCGATCTACCATTCCAGTGTTTAATTGCTATATTGTCATTACTTCGCCACCATGGCCTATTTATTTCCTTAACTTACCTCATTTGCACTCACTGTATATAGACTTTTTGTTTTCTTTTGTTCTACTGTATTATTGACTGTATGTTTTGTTTATTCCATGTGTAACTCTGTGTTGTTGTATGTGTCGAATTGCTACGCTTTATCTTGGCCAGGTCACAGTTGCAAATGAGAACTTGTTCTCAACTAGCCTACCTGGTTAAATAAAGGTGTTCTCAACTAGCCTACCTGGTTAAATAAAGGTGTTCTCAACTAGCCTACCTGGTTAAATAAAGGTGTTCTCAACTAGCCTACCTGGTTAAATAAAGGTGTTCTCAACTAGCCTACCTGGTTAAATAAAGGTGTTCTCAACTAGCCTACCTGGTTAAATAAAGGTGTTCTCAACTAGCCTACCTGGTTAAATAAAGGTGTTCTCAACTAGCCTACCTGGTTAAATAAAGGTGTTCTCAACTAGCCTACCTGGTTAAATAAAGGTGTTCTCAACTAGCCTACCTGGTTAAATAAAGGTGTTCTCAACTAGCCTACCTGGTTAAATAAAGGTGTTCTCAACTAGCCTACCTGGTTAAATAAAGGTGTTCTCAACTAGCCTACCTGGTTAAATAAAGGTGTTCTCAACTAGCCTACCTGGTTAAATAAAGGTGTTCTCAACTAGCCTACCTGGTTAAATAAAGGTGTTCTCAACTAGCCTACCTGGTTAAATAAAGGTGTTCTCAACTAGCCTACCTGGTTAAATAAAGGTGTTCTCAACTGGCCTACCTGGTTAAATAAAGGTGTTCTCAACTAGCCTACCTGGTTAAATAAAGGTGTTCTCAACTAGCCTACCTGGTTAAATAAAGGTGTTCTCAACTAGCCTACCTGGTTAAATAAAGGTGTTCTCAACTAGCCTACCTGGTTAAATAAAGGTGTTCTCAACTAGCCTACCTGGTTAAATAAAGGTGTTCTCAACTAGCCTACCTGGTTAAATAAAGGTGTTCTCAACTAGCCTACCTGGTTAAATAAAGGTGTTCTCAACTAGCCTACCTGGTTAAATAAAGGTGTTCTCAACTAGCCTACCTGGTTAAATAAAGGTGTTCTCAACTAGCCTACCTGGTTAAATAAAGGTGTTCTCAACTGGCCTACCTGGTTAAATAAAGGTGTTCTCAACTAGCCTACCTGGTTAAATAAAGGTGTTCTCAACTAGCCTACCTGGTTAAATAAAGGTGTTCTCAACTGGCCTACCTGGTTAAATAAAGGTGAAATAAATACAAAATGAGCTGAAATAAAAGATCCCAGAAATGTTCAATTTGCACAAAAAGCTTCTTTCTCTCAAATTTTGTGCACAGATTTGTTTACATCCCTGTTAGTGAGCATTTGTCCTTTTGCCAAAATAATCCATCCATGGGACAACAGAATAGGCTGTTTACCAGACCGGGAACACAGTAGCGCTGTCTGTATATTTGCTTTGGGTTTGGGCCACTTTCATTTCAATTCAGGAAGTGCGCTGTATTTTCAATTCAAGAATTTAACTTTTCTATTTACCTTTCTGTTGCTCCTCCAATCTGGCCTGCTTGCTTGGTGGTGGGCTTCCACTGCTCTGGTCCACTCTATCAGGGTAAAGTCTCTTCAGGGAGGTCCTTTCAACCTCTTCCAGCGTTGTGGGAGGTGCCTACACAGAGAACAATCATTAGGGACAGTTCCTCTATAGAATTTGATTGCTTAATTTCCCATCCCAGCCATTTTATGGCTGGAACAGTCATAGAAAGGAATGTTATTATCACTGCTAATGAGGTCTCCCATGACCCTGAAGGGATGCAGATGCAGAGAGATAAAAGGTTCCAGACCAGAAGTCTGTCTATCTAAACTATCAGAGACGTAACTCTGTGTTGTTGTTGTTTTTGTCGCACTGCTTTGCTTTATCTTGGCCAGGTCGCAGTTGTAAATGAGAACTTGTTCTCAACTGGCCGACCTGGTTAAATAAAGGTGTTCTCAACTGGCCTACCTGGTTAAATAAAGGTGTTCTCAACTGGCCTACCTGGTTAAATAAAGGTGTTCTGAACTGGCCTACCTGGTTAAATAAAGGTGTTCAGAACTGGCCGACCTGGTTAAATAAAGGTGTTCTGAACTGGCCTACCTGGTTAAATAAAGGTGTTCTCAACTGGCCGACCTGGTTAAATAAAGGTGTTCTGAACTGGCCGACCTGGTTAAATAAAGGTGTTCTGAACTGGCCTACCTGGTTAAATAAAGGTGTTCTGAACTGGCCTACCTGGTTAAATAAAGGTGTTCTCAACTGGCCGACCTGGTTAAATAAAGGTGTTCTGAACTGGCCGACCTGGTTAAATAAAGGTGTTCTGAACTGGCCGACCTGGTTAAATAAAGGTGTTCTGAACTGGCCGACCTGGTTAAATAAAGGTGAAATAAAATACTATCAAAGTTTCACAACCTGTCAGCGAGTCACATTTTGTATTGTATATAAGACAGAACATTTTCAGACTATTTTTTTATCAAGATTAGGTTAATTTGTTTGGGGATTTTTCGGTTCTCTCCCCTCTTAAGAAACTGGGATTTTCTAAGACATATTTTCTTTGACAGATGGAATGATTTATGGGACTCAGCTAAGTCTTGTAAATCATCCTACCCTCAGAGCTCAGAAAAGCAAATGACCCCCTTCACCTTTATCCTAAATTAGGGAACATCTCTCCCTAGCTTCTTCTCTTAAAGCAGTGAAAATGTCTGTACTGTCAAGTAAGTATGGGAGCATTAACACTTGGTAGAAGACTGAGCACACACACACACACTCCCCCTCCCCACTCCCTAAAGCCCAGACTGTGGGAACTAAATGCCTGTCAGAACAGGAGCCCTTACCACCTCCACTGGCTTGTGTCAACAACACTGAAAAGTGGGGGGCTCGGTGAGTGTGTCTGCCAGGTGTGAGTGTGTCTGCCAGGTGTGTGTGAGTGTGTCTGCCAGGTGTGAGTGTGTCTGCCAGGTGTGTGTGAGTGTGTCTGCCAGGTGTATGTGTGTCTGCCAGGTGTATGTGAGTGTGTCTGCCAGGTGTGTGTGAGTGTGTCTGCCAGGTGTGTGTGAGTGTGTCTGCCAGGTGTATGTGTGTCTGCCAGGTGTATGTGAGTGTGTCTGCCAGGTGTATGTGAGTGTGTCTGCCAGGTGTGTGTGAGTGTGTCTGCCAGGTGTGTGAGTGTGTCTGCCAGGTGTGTGAGTGTGTGTCCAGGTGTGTGTGTGTGTGTGTCTGCCAGGTGTGTGAGTGTGTCTGCCAGGTGTGTGAGTGTGTCTGCCAGGTGTGTGTGAGTGTGTCTGCCAGGTGTATGTGTGTCTGCCAGGTGTATGTGAGTGTGTCTGCCAGGTGTGTGTGAGTGTGTCTGCCAGGTGTATGTGTGTCTGCCAGGTGTATGTGAGTGTGTCTGCCAGGTGTGTGTGAGTGTGTCTGCCAGGTGTGTGAGTGTGTCTGCCAGGTGTGTGCGTGTGTCTGCCAGGTGTGTGAGTGTGTCTCCAGGTGTGTGAGTGTGTCTGCCAGGTGTGTGTGTGTGTGTGTCTGCCAGGTGTATGTGTGTCTGCCAGGTGTGTGTGTGTCTGCCAGGTGTGTGTGAGTGAGTCTGTCAGGCGTGAGTGTGTCTGCCAGGTGTGTGAGTGTGTCTGCCAGGTGTGTGAGTGTCTGCCAGGTGTATGTGTGTCTGCCAGGTGTGTGTGAGTGTGTCTGTCAGGTGTGAGTGTGTCTGCCAGGTGAGTGTGTGTCTGCCAGGTGAGTGTGTGCCTGCCAGGTGGTGTGTGTGTCTGCCAGGTGGTGTGTGTGTCTGCCAGGTGGTGTGTGTGTCTGCCAGGTGTATGTGTGTCTGCCAGGTGGTGAGTGTGTCTGCCAGGTGTATGTGTGTCTGCCAGGTGGTGAGTGTGTCTGCCAGGTGTATGTGTGTCTGCCAGGTGTATGTGAGTGTGTCTGCCAGGTGTGTGTGAGTGTGTCTGCCAGGTGTATGTGTGTCTGCCAGGTGTGTGTGAGTGTGTATGTCAGGTGTGAGTGTGTCTGCCAGGTGCATGTGTGTCTGCCAGGTGAGTGTGTGTCTGCCAGGTGAGTGTGTGCCTGCCAGGTGGTGTGTGTGTCTGCCAGGTGGTGTGTGTGTCTGTCTCTTTGTGTAGGTTCCTGCAGGTTATCCCGTGTGTCAGTCACACTAGACTTGAGTTGAGTCGAGGAATCTGAATAGCCCACCAATTAGTTTGTCTGAGCTTGGCATCTGCCTCTCCTCACTTTCCCTGATACTCTCCCTTATCCCAACCCACTTTTCCCACAAACTTATTTTCCCACACCATCCCCCTCCCCCTCCCCCTTGTGTGTGCCAGAGCCTTGAGCTACAGTCCCGGGATAGCAGGGAACATGACTCAACTCACTGTTGTGGTGGTGAACTCCAAGATCCCTCAATCCCAAAGAAAGATAAAGAAGGGTGGAGTAGATGAGGGAGGAGGGAGACCTACCAGGCCACAGCGCTGCATGTTGGAGAGGTGCATCTCTGGGATGAAGAGGACGGGGTTGGTGACATGGTCCTCCAGGGTTTTGAAGAAGGTGCTGTCACTTCCCATGGAGCTGGACACCACTGACTTGATGGCTGAGGAGGGAGAGGAGAACACTGGGTTAGAGTGAGCATTATAGAATCGCCTGTTAAATGAAGACCTAAAGGGCTTGTTTTCCCCGGGTGCTTTTTAGTCTATGAGTAGGGTTTACCTGAGTCTGGGAGACTGTCTCTATGACATTGTAATGCTTGTGAGTCTGAATTATCCTCTTTAAAGGTAGAACAGGTACTGAATAATAACACTTCATACAAGTGGGGATAAATCCAAAAATGCCAATTTGATTAGAAACGCATGGGGTCTTAAATGACAATCACAGACTGAGAATGCAGGATGTATTTCCTGCTTGTCTGTTTCACTGGATTTAGTCAGACTATTTCAACCATGTAATGGAGTGGAGATGGACTTGTGAAGGCCAAGCCTCATGATAAAAAAACTGATGAAAGCAGATACCCAACCTGTAATTAAATTACTTATGCTGACCACACCACTTGTGTTTCTTGCATGAGTGTTGCAAAAATAAATGTACACTTTATTCAATAATAGAATCCAAACTGCACACACGCCCGTGCGACAACGAACCTCTACGTAGCCAGGCCCGAAAAAATAGAACTTGGTTTTATTTTTGCCACTTGAGGCGCTGCAAGTCCCGCCTCTCTCATTTTCTCAATGGTTTTTAGGAGGTCCACACTCCAGTGCAGTTGGTTGTAGTAAAGCACCTTAAAGTTGGTTGCCAACCGCCATATAAAGTCCACAGAAGAAGACTGAAGGAGAAGAGTTTACTAGAAACACATTTTTACCCTTTTACCTGGTGATTCATTATTGGAGTAGAGAACAGACGGTTTTGTGTGGCTCAAAATGGGTCAAAATTCTACAAAGATCTAGGAAACAAAAGGACTTTGAGCATTTCATGTAAAACATGTTTATATCCCAGGACAAATTAGCTAGCAACAGCTAGCAACAGCTAGCGAGCTAATTGTCCATGAATGTTATATGTGTTTCGACCTGGACCGAAATTAATGTTATTTTTGATATTTCATCCTGCGTGTCCTGATCGCGTCTGGTGTGGATGAACAACATCAACATGTGCACAATGGCGCGCGTGGGCGCATGCACATGGCCGTCATAGACAGCATGTTTGACACCGTTAGATGTCTCCTGGGGTTTACATCTGTCATTGGGTTAGTGTTTGTGTGCGGATGTCGCTTGTGATTATTTTTCTGAAGTGTCTGAAGAAGTCTTACTTTTGGAGTCGATGACAGTTTTGCCCCTCCTCTTGCTCCTCTTCCTGTCCTCATCCCTCATCTTCCTCTCTGCACCCTGAGGAGAAAGACCCAGACACACATGGTCACAACTCTTCTCTGACAATTTTAGTCCTCATTTTGCTAACCAGCCATACAACAATGTGTTTATTAGAGAAGAAGCAGCAATAAAATAATACATCCGATTTTATGTCATGGTTGACCTAGCCTGACTAGCAATGTAGTCCGGTCACACCGCTCCACCTCATCACATTGAGATACAGCAGGTTACAACAGTGATGGGACAACAGTGATGACGGAACACTCATTCACCAGCTGCTAAACCAGTTTGTTTGGCTTGTGTGTCAATGAGCGGCCCGACACATTATCACTCCACTGTGTCAAAACAGCTAGTGGCAACGGATGACACATCCCAAAAGGTGGATAGATTGAAAAGATTATACATGGCCATAGGGGCATTTGACGACAACTATCAGATTTCAAGCCAACAATGGGATCAATGACTAGGTCTGTCAGACGTAGGTTCAACTTATGAACCAGACATCTCTGAGATTAAATCATCTGTTTTCGTCACCTGCACAGCTTTAGGTCATAAACTAGAGATACAGTAACTGTATAGGACTTAGTACCAAACCTTGGGGGATACCACTAAATATATATTGTAAAGCGTACAGTGCATTCGGAAAGCATTCAGACCCCTTGACTTTTTCCACATTTTGTTATGTAATAGACTTATTCTAAAATGAATTATTTAGTTTTCCTCATCAATCTACACACAATGCCCCATAAAAACAAGTTTAGACATTTTTGCAAATGCATTAAAAAAACTGATATCACATTTACATAAGTATTCAGGCCATTTACTCAGTACTTTGTTGAAGCACCTTTGGCAGCGATCACAGCCATTTTCAGGTCTCTCCAGAGATGTTCGATTGGGTTTTTCAAGTCCGGCCTCTGGCTGGGCCACTCAGAGACTTGTGTGCTTAGGGTTATTGTCCTGTTGGAAGGTGAACCTTCATCCCAGTCTGAGGTCCTGAGCAGTTTTTCATCAAGGATCTCTCTGTACTTTGCTCCATTCATCTTTCCCTTGATCCTGATTAGTCTCCCAGTCCCTGCCGCAGAAAAACATCCCCACAGCATGATGCTGCCACCACCATGTTTCACCATAGGGATGGTGCCAGGTTTCCTCTTGACGTGATGCTTGGCATTCAGGCCAAAGAGTTCAATCTTGGTTTCATCAAACCAGAGAATCACCTAAAGGACTCTCACGGTCTGAGAGTGGCCAGACTGTGCCTTTTGACAAACTCCAAGCGGGCTGTCATGTGCCTTTTACTGAGGAGTGGCTTCCGTCAGGCCACTCTACTATAAAGCCCTGATTGATGGAGTATTGCAGAGATGTGGTAGAAACAGCTCAAGGATGATCAATGGAAACAAGATGCACCTGAGCTCAATTTCCAGTCTCATAAAAAAGGGTCTGAATATTTATGTAAATAAGGTATGTTTTTTAAAATATATTTGCAAACATTTCTAGAAACCTTTTTCTGCTTTGTCATTATGGGGTATTGTGTGTAGAATGTTGAGGAAAAAATGTATGTACGTAACGAAGTGGAAACAGGTAAAGGGGTCTGAATACTTTCCGAATGCACTGCACATTACACATCTATAAGCCCTTAGAAAAAATGACATTTGAGATAGAGATCTTTACTGACCTTATCACAGAAGATTTTGACCTGGACTGCAGCTCTGTGGATGAGGCGGTTGGTGCCGGTGCTGAAATCATAGGTGTCGATCTGGAGGTTGAGAGGAAGCCCCTTCACCCCCTTCTGAGAGGAGAAGTCTGTACTCAGAGAGTTAATGCCAATGTACACCTGGAGAGAGGAGAGATGAGAATAGGGGTAAACATGATATCAGACAAGGAAACGTACAGTATTAATACTGGTTTCAAAGAAACTAATAAAGATTACACATCACGGGCACAACACCTCTCCCCTATGTTACCTACTTTTTGTGTGCGTGTACTGACATGTATGTGTAACCGATTGATACACACGCAAACTACATGTTAATGTATTTTGTCCGTTATGTGTCGGACCCCAGTAAGACCAGCTGTCGCTAATAGAGATCCTGATCATTTTTTAAAAAATGTGAGGACTTTCTAGAACTGTTATGGTGCCCTTTAAAAAAAAAAAAAAAAAAAAAAAAAAAAAGGTCCTTGAGTGGTATTGAGAACCTTGAAAAATCATTAAACCATTTACGCAATTCACAATTGCTTCACTAATGTTCTATTCAATGTCATATAACGAGAAGTGACAAAGAGAGGTCGCGTGAGTGTGGGCGGCTGGCTGCCCTTTCACCAATGAGGTGTGACTGAGAGAAAATAAAAAGATTGAGTGACAAGCATAGACACATCTCTGATCAGGAAGAAGTGTGGAGACAGAAAAAGCTTAACAAATCAAAAACTAGGAATCTATGGACACGTGTTGTGATGACCCCATCGTTTTGGCTTGGCAACTCTCCAATCTAAAACGTGCGGACGTTCAGTGTAACAGAAAAGCTGTTTCCACTACGGCTGTGTCTTGGTAAGGTTTCAGGATATAAGAGGCCCTGATTTTAACAGACTTGTTCTGGGTAAAATGTGATGAATTAGTATATCACTGGTTGTGACAACAGGTGCCTTCAGTGTTGAAATGAGCTTTACTCTCTCATTCCTTCCAACCTGTCCTTTCCTTTCTCCCTCTCCCCCTCCCTCTCTCCGTTCTCCCTCTCTCCCTCTCTCCATTCTCCCTCTCTCCACCTGCAGGGAGTTTCACTGCCTCACCCCTATG
This sequence comes from Oncorhynchus nerka, assembly GCF_034236695.1. NCBI lineage: Eukaryota > Metazoa > Chordata > Actinopteri > Salmoniformes > Salmonidae > Oncorhynchus > Oncorhynchus nerka. The sequence goes on from NC_088413.1 coordinate 73,963,007, forward strand.
GGCGTGAGCAGATTGCAGTAAGCGCTCTCGACGTGTCGCTCTTGCCTTGTGGTGACAGGCGCCCCGGGGCGGCTGCATGCCAGGGATTCCTCCCCTCCCAACCCACAGCGCTCCCTCATCGCCCCATTTCAGCTCAACGGATAGCGTGGCTAGATAAATAATAGGGCTGTTCCTAACACTGTGACTTTATCTGTCTGTGTGTGTCAGTGTGTGTGTGTGTGTGTGTGTGTGTGTGTGTGTGTGTGTGTGTGTGTGTGTGTGTGTGTCAGCGTGTGTGTGTCAGAGTGTGTGTGTCAGAGTGTGTGCGTGTGTGTGCGTGTGTGTCAGCGTGTGTGTATCAGCGTGTGTGCGTGTCAGCGTGCGTGTCAGCGTGTGTGTCAGTGTGTGTCAGAGTGTGTGTGTCAGTGTGTGTGTGTCAGAGTGTGTGCGTGCGTGTGTGTGTCAGCGTGTGTGTGTGTCAGTGTGTGTGTGTGTCAGTGTGTGTGTGTGTGTGTCAGAGTGTGTTTTTCCAGTTTCCTGGCTGCGCTTACCTTCCCTTCCTCGTTGGGGTTCCAAATGAAAGACAGAGCATTGAAGGCCACCTCTTCCACATGGCTGATGCCACTGAACACCTCTTTGTAGTCAGCTAGAAGACAGATAGAAAGATATTGATATAAGGAAAATAAAGTGGTTATCTGCTCTGACAAGATCCAGGCTTATGAAAGAAACCAGATTGTGGTTTTCTGTTCTGAGTAGATACAGGCTTACGAAAAGAAGCAACAACTACTAATAAAACCTTCCAGTCATTGACATGTGTTGTTTTAAATGTAGAGCTAAGGCAAATTCCTGTTGCTGATCCTATGCATGTGTTTATGTGTACATGGTAAAGGTTGTATACCGATGTCAATGACCCTCTGCTTAACGGTCGGCTGCCTTGCGTGCCAGTGATTCCAGCACCTCAGCTGGATCTCTGCACTCTTATCATTCTCAAACACCGCCATGACCACCGTCTGGAGAAAGAGAGAGAGAGAGAGCGGCCATCAGACAAGGTACATTTTGTGTAGCTTGTGTGCATCGCCAACTCCGAGAAAGGCAAACTACTGGGCACGTTTCATTCGCAAAGGCTTGTGTTTTCTCTTTTCACCAGAGAAAAGAGAGAGGGCTGTCACGCAGACCTTTAGCTCCTCCCCCTGTTCTCCCTCTCGGCCTGACTAACTGGCTGACACGCATTGGGTTTGGCCCCGCCAGACGAAATATGTGTTGGCCCCGAACACTGAGCCTGGCGTAACTCCAAAAGCAAAATCACTCATCACAAGAAGAGAGAACAACGTTCCCACCCTGCTCCGTCTACCATGACAGTCAACAATGGTGAGGAGAGAGGGGGTTTTGAAGGAACATACTTTTACTGGGGTTGTGTCAAATAGAACATCCTCTGGTGAGAGGAACTGTCCTCTTGGGTGATGTCATCAAAGCTCGACTCACCTTGACTTTGTTGGAGGACGGGCTGTCCACCCCCTGTAGGGAGATAGGGTAGAACTGGCCCTTGTTGAGGTAAACCATGGGCAGCTGGGACGACTTGTGCTGGGTGGCTTGAGGGGCTCCCAAAACGAACTGAAAATCATTCCTGGAGACAGAATGTTAACGGTCAGCATTATGTTTAGCCTTTTGAATATTACTGCCATTGCTTTGCGAGTTATACACAGCTCGATGATATTCATTACCTTTAGCCTTATTTAATTAGCATTTTCGATACTTGGGCGTAGCTCAGCACAGGTGTTCTAATTTGATTTGATTCCCAGGGCACATAGCTACCTGTATCTCTCTGGAGGGGAGTTGGTGTAGGAGTCAGAGTACACTGGACTGGGCTGCTTGGTAAAGGGATCACTGTAGGGTAGAGCCTGCTTCAGAGGAACACAATAAAAAAGTAATGAGGAGATGGAATGTGAAAAAGAAAGAGAGAGAGAGAGGAAAACTAGAAGGGGAGAAGTTGCCAGAGATTAAAATGTACAAATAAACAAGATGGCTGCTTTGGTTAGAACAGTAAGCTTACCTCAGTGGTGGCCTCAGGGAAGGCTGTCTCTGTGGGCCACTTCTGGGAGAGCAGGGAGTCAAACATGTTGTTGATGGCCTGCTTGTCGTAGGTGTCGGCGCTGGAGTTTTGAGGGACAGAGGGAGGGCAGAGGGACGACAGCTTGCTGTTGAGGTCCAGCGCCTCCTGGGGGTGGCTGGAAGAAACGTTGATGATGTTGGTAGGCGTCTCCAGGGAGACCAGCTCGGGGGAGGAGCCACTCAGTGTCCTGGGTTGTGGGGGAGGGGGGGGGGGGGGGTTTAGATACAATACCAACCCAATTAGCCACTCCTTTGATTGACACTCAATTAAATAATGGAGATGTTTGATAAACAAAACTATTCTGAGAAACACTGATTGTCAATGGAACTGCCCTTCCTTCAAAAAAAATCCAGCTCTTTTATACAGTAGCCTGTACAGCAGCACACATACACACAGTTCCCGACATAAAATGTGTTAAAGTCAATAAGAATGAATAAAGCCAGTGTAGTTCTCAGAGTCCACTGAGCACACAGTGCTACTGAAAGTGAACTAAAGAAAGCTGGGTGGGAACTGTTTACCGCCTAATCCCAATATTTCTTCCCCTCTTTCTTTATTTGAGTTGTCGAAAGGGACTGACTGCCGTGTTTGACGGGACAACAGTGCGGCCACCGACGGCCATTTTTCAACCCAGACAAAAGAGAGGGTGAGAGAGAGGGAGAGCTGGGGCTGCTTCTCCTCCTTTGTGAGTCAGAGACAGTGTTGTTCAGGGGTGGCAAGAGGAGGAGTACCACAGCCCATAATCCCTTGGGGTTCTGTTTGACAGGGGGATTAGCCACAAGCTCACCCAACTCTGACCTTGCCAAAGCCTTGCCCTTTTTCTGCAGCTTGACTCCATGACATAGGAACTCCCAATACCACCCGGGTTCCACTTAAAAAAAAACTTTACCATCCGATCTTCCCCATACCCCTTTAGTGTCTGCCTCTACGGTTTGATTGACAGGTGAAATTATCTTGGCCTTTAACCTCATCGCTCAATCAAGTCCATACTCTTGGTAATGTAAACAATTGCTTAGATATCATCTTTTGGGGTGGATCAGCTAAATATTGCGGAAAGAATATTGGTTCCATCAATGTAATTGTCTGCATCATTTCCAATCCCCCATATATTTTTGGGGTAGATATATATATCCATATACACATATATACATACACATACCTAATAGACATATATATACACATATATACATACACATACCTATATAGACATACATATACACATATATACCTACACATACCTATATAGACATACATATACACATACCTATACACATATATACATACACATACCTATATAGACATACATATACACATATATACCTACACATACCTATATAGACATACATATACACATACCTATACACATATATACCTACACATACCTATATAGACATATATATACACATATATACATACACATACCTATATAGACATACATATACACATATATACATACACATACCTATATAGACATACATATACACATATATACATACACATACCTATATAGACATACATATACACATATATACCTACACATACCTATATAGACATACATATACACATATATACATACACATACCTATATAGACATATATATACACATATATACATACACATACCTATATAGACATATATATACACATATATACATACACATACCTATATAGACATACATATACACATATATACATACACATACCTATATAGACATATATATACACATATATACATACACATACCTATATAGACATATATATACACATATATACATACACATACCTATATAGACATACATATACACATATATACATACACATACCTATATAGACATATATATACACATATATACATACACATACCTATATAGACATACATATACACATATATACATACACATACCTATATAGACATACCTATATAGACATACATACTTTTTAAAAGAATATACCTTTATTATTATTCCCTACAAACCCTTCCACCGATCCCCCAATTGGAGTAAACTAATAAACACTTTGGCTTTTACCTTCAATTTCTACATCTTAATACACATTTTACATTCACAGTCTATTTTACAATAGTTATATTTTGTTTGTTTTTAGTCCTTCCTCTATTTCTGATGTCCATCCAATTTGATTTCTATTTGTAACTGTGCTATTTCACAAAAGGTCTGAAAGCATATACATGTTACAGACCCCGTATGTTCTACATGTTTTATCTTGCTATTAGTCCCACCCTTCAGCTCCATTCAACCCCTCCCATCTGTCTCTCAACATCATCCATTCCCACCCTTCAGCTCCATTCAACCCCTCCCATCTGTCTCTCAACATCATCCATTCCCAGCCTTCAGCTCCATTCAACCTCTCCCATCTGTCTCTCAACATCATCCAGTCCCACCCTTCAGCTCCATTCAACCTCTCCCATCTGTCTCTCAACATCATCCATTCCCACCCTTCAGCTCCATTCAACCCCTCCCATCTGTCTCTCAACATCATCCATTCCCAGCCTTCAGCTCCATTCAACCTCTCCCATCTGTCTCTCAACATCATCCAGTCCCACCCTTCAGCTCCATTCAACCCCTCCCATCTGTCTCTCAACATCATCCATTCCCACCCTTCAGCTCCATTCAACCTCTCCCATCTGTCTCTCAACATCATCCATTCCCACCCTTCAGCTCCATTCAACCTCTCCCATCTGTCTCTCAACATCATCCATTCCCACCCTTCAGCTCCATTCAACCCCTCCCATCTGTCTCTCAACATCATCCATTCCCACCCTTCAGCTCCACTCAACCTCTCCCATCTGTCTCTCAACATCATCCATTCCCACCCTTCAGCTCCATTCAACCTCTCCCATCTGTCTCTCAACATCATCCATTCCCACCCTTCAGCTCCATCCAACCTCTCCCATCTGTCTCTCAACATCATCCATTCCCACCCTTCAGCTCCACCTCTCCCATCTGTCTCTCAACATCATCCATTCCCACCCTTCAGCTCCATTCAACCTCTCCCATCTGTCTCTCAACATCATCCATTCCCACCCTTCAGCTCCATCCAACCTCTCCCATCTGTCTCTCAACATCATCCATTCCCACCCTTCAGCTCCACCTCTCCCATCTGTCTCTCAACATCATCCATTCCCATCCTTCAGCTCCACCTCTCCCATCTGTCTCTCAACATCATCCATTCCCACCCTTCAGCTCCATTCAACCTCTCCCATCTGTCTCTCAACATCATCCATTCCCACCCTTCAGCTCCATTCAACCTCTCCCATCTGTCTCTCAACATCATCCATTCCCACCCTTCAGCTCCATTCAACCTCTCCCATCTGTCTCTCAACATCATCCATTCCCACCCTTCAGCTCCATTCAACCTCTCCCATCTGTCTCTCAACATCATCCATTCCCACCCTTCAGCTCCATTCAACCCCTCCCATCTGTCTCTCAACATCATCCATTCCCACCCTTCAGCTCCATTCAACCTCTCCCATCTGTCTCTCAACATCATCCAGTCCCACCCTTCAGCTCCATTCAACCTCTCCCATCTGTCTCTCAACATCATCCATTCCCACCCTTCAGCTCCATTCAACCCCTCCCATCTGTCTCTCAACATCATCCATTTTGGATTTCTATTTGCCATATATTTTCCAGATATCAATCTTACCTCTCTGGCTTGTACATACTGCTGCTTCGGCTGCATGCAACCATTTTCTGTTCTTTTGGTGTCTGTGAACATGAGAGACAACAGTGAGTTGTTTCTGTACAACACATACAAAGGAGACAGGTGGAACTTAAACGGGTGGTATAACACACACACACACACACTACCTTGCACTGGTCGTAGGTGAGTAGGCTGTCTGTGTAGGCCCAGGAGTCCATGATGAGGTTACTGTAACACTGGTAGTTGAAACTCTCGTTCTGAAGGACCAATCCCAGAGTCCTGCAGCACACAGACCAGGAGAAACATGAATAAAGTCACATGATTTTTAAAAAAAGGCTTCACATTCTGAATAATACATTAGAGTGAAGGAGGTAGCACTTGACTTTGTAAATTAAATGACATTTTTTTGGCATGTTTTGGCTATGGGAAGTGCCTATGCGTATGTTAACTTTTGTAGTAGAAATGCAAGACTTAATCCTGTGAGTGTCTGCATGCTAATAACAACCTTAAGCACTGCACATACTTGCCCCTGGGCTAGGAGGACGGTTTCGATTGCAAAACCACAGATCTTAATAAGATATTTGCTGCTCACTGCGTACAGTAGATGCCAGAGAAGTTCAACATACTAGGGGCCAAGAGCTCACCCACACACAAGTATGCCTTGTATAATAACCTCAAAATAATTACGTTCACTAGAACTCAATCACATTATCAGTTACCTCAGAACGGTATTATGTTTAATTTTTTTTTTATGAAAAGAAATAACATTTTTGTTATAAGCCTTTTCCCTCCAGGGGGCCATAGGGTCGTAGTGACTTCTTAAGTACAAAGGTTAGGATCCGAGCTGTCAGCTGTCTGGAAGGCTCTGGGTAGCCAACAGTCCAGACACAAAACATGGGATTTAGGGGAAGGATCAGTAACTCCTTAGGATAAACAGAAAGAAAATTGGGATTTTTTTGGGGGGGGGGATTTCCTGGCTACTGAGGATGGAGTAAGCTTCCTGTAAGTTGACCTGGAGTGGCCAGTGTGCAAACAGAGAAGGTTTACCTATGAGCTACCACATAATGTGCTGACAACAAAAGGAAGACTTCAGGCATTGACATCCTACGGTGTTTGACCAGGAGTGAGAGAATCACAATAAGGGCGTATTAGCAGAAAATAATGTTGTATTATCCCTGTCCTTCCATACCTCTTAAGATTCCAATACAATTGTTTACTAAAAAATGCCTTCTCTCAAAACTACAACCCACCACTGCAAAGACTGATAACAGACACCTGTTGTAAAGATACACCTGTTGTAAAGATACACCTGTCTCTCCCCTCTACAGACACTCACCTGCCTCAGTGTACATTAACACCACAACATTCCATTAGCTACTCTTCCCCTTACAAAAAAAAAGGTGCCGTTTTGAAACTGCAGTAAAAGTGCAGTAACTGCAGTCGACTGTGGTATTTTGGATGCAGTAATTGCAGTATAACTGCATTGTACTGCAGTTATACTGCAAAATTATTGCAGTAAAAAAAAAAAAAAGTTTTTGGGGGAGACGCATTATTTGCTGCAAACTGCAGTTATACTGTACTCTGACTGCCATCTTTTTGCGTAAGGGCCTTTCTCTAAATACTGCTCAATACAAATGTTACAATAGAGAATCTCTCTCTCGACTTTCACCACTACATTATGTAATTCAACGCATTCTCCAAGACATTCAGGAGGCGGGTACCAGTTTCCCTCTCCCCCATTGTGTGTTGTACCCCTTAGGTTAGTGTCAACACTGCCTATGACAGGCCAGTTTAAACCACGAATCCCTATAAATACACAACATAGCAGGGGGACATCGAAAGTGTGTGTGTGTGTGTGTGTGTGTGTGTGTGTGTGTGTGTGTGTGTGTGTGTGTGTGTGTGTGTGTGTGTGTGTGTGTGTGTGTGTGTGTGTATATGTGTGTGTGTGTGTGTGTGTATATCAGGTTCTCCACGAAATATACTTTTAGTAAAAACACACCTTTCACATGATGGTCTCATTGCACAACATAGAGAAACAGAGGTAGAGAAGAGGGGGCCCTGAATTTCTCCTCCCCTCTCTCTCAGGAAGTGAAGGTAACTCTTACTGTTCAACAGAAGATGATGAATGGACAAGTCAGCACTTGCATCATAATCTATTCTGGCCCTCAGCAGAAAATAAAAGGTAAAGTTACAAAAGCAGTTACAGCCAAAAGAGCCTTACATCAATCCAACCAAAAGATGCACTTATGCATCTTATGCATCTTTTGTCACTTAATGCAGTAGTCGTAGAAAACAAAAGGTGATCCGGAGTTTCCCACTAGGAGAAACAATCAATAGGAAGCTCTACGCAAATAAGTTACTTACATTTTAACCCGGAGGTTCCCGAGTTTCCGATAGCATGTGAATGCGGCAATAAAATATTAGACTGTCGAATACAGTTGGTTGCATTTTACCTTAGCAGGTATACACCACAAGACAAGTCCAAACTCATTTCCCTTAAGGAACACATTCTAGCCCCAGAACACCCCCATTTAAACCCTTTAAAACATAGCATGTCCTCAGAGAACCATGTAAAGAAGTTGTCAACTTACTCAATCTCTTTGGTCATGACTCCTTTCCAAGACAGCAGAGTTTAGGTTCCTCTGGGTAAAGACTCCTCTAGTGGGTGTGGGTGTTGTCTGTCTTAGCAGAGAGAGTGAGCCTGTTTTGAATCCTGTCCTCACCAGCTCCCCACATTTATTTCATGCTGACAGGTAGCTTCCCTCACTCGCGCCTGATTGGCCGAGGGCTCCGGAGACAGGTGCCTGATAGGACAGGTGTAGAGGGGTTAACTGTTTCAGTGCTGATGAAACACAGGTGTGAGTGGCGGGTACTTAGCAGGACAATCCTGGGAGATGTTTCACACATCTCATTAGGAGTTAAAGAAAAGAGATTGGTTTCTCCAGGCTGTCAAATGATTCTTATTGAAAGTGAGAAAACAAATAGTTTTTTTTACAGGAACTATGCTTTAAAATGGCAATAGAATTCAGTATTGTTATACTGTGTTGAGAAAAAATGTACTGGTGCCATGGTGCCCTTATTTGCCCTGGATCAGTGTTTGCAATTGTTTTTGACTAAACTATTTGATGGGAGTAGTTGAGAGTAGTAGACATTTGGATACTTTATATTTGGATAGGATTTGAAAGGATTTGTTTCATTGCATATTGAATGATCCACAAGAGCAACGTAACTAAGATGATCATATATAAAGAAACAAAGACATACCATCATTTCAAGTTGATATACCGGTACATCCATGTTCATTTATTTCATGAGAATGAGTTCTTTCTGCTGTTTAAAATGTTTTAACAAATATAGTAGGATTTTTTTTAGGGTTTGGATTTTACATTTCAATATTGATAAAACTGAAATATGTCATCTTTCAAATCTGTGAAAATTCACAATTCTCAAAGTGCAATACATCTTTAAATACTTCACATTTTAATATGGAACATCACATACATGGTTTATTTTATATATTGTATTTCTGTATGGGATCTGCTCATATAGCAGAAACCAAACTATGGAGATGGTAAGACATACATTACTTCCTCCTTTCACAATAAGTTATGAATTGAGTCACCCACAGGATGCCGTGTTCTTTTAAGGATCTTCTCCAATTGTTACAAGGATAAGGCTCTTCCAGGGGAACTTCTTCCACCCACCTTCCTTCCCTTTTACAGAACCAAGAAGAAGGATATTGCCATCTGGGCCCAGATTCACAAAACACGTCTTATGCAAAAACTCAAGAAGCTAAAAACTAAGTTTATAGGATAGTTCATAAATGCAATTCCTCAACAATATCTTAAGATTTTATGATTTTCTTACAAACGTTTAAAATATTGTCTTATTATTCATCTTAAAATGTGTGTTGCTAGGAAATCAATTTAGATAGCTATCTAGCTGGCAATGGCAATCATCTTTCAGATTAAGTTTGTGTGAATTAAACATGTTAGATTGCTTTCAAGAGCTTATTCTCTCACTGACCAGAGTTTAGGACAAGGGTTTAGCTATCTTGGAATTAAGAACAAATCCAATAACTTTATTTTCAAAATTTAAATTTCTTCTTCACTTTTTTGCTTAAAGGAGAAACATAAGAAATATCGCAATAACATTTCCAACAACCTTTTTAGCAACTTTGCTTAACTTTCTTCACAAGTCTATAGTTGTACGTATCTGGGCCCTGGCCAGTATCTAGTGTAGGAGTGCTGATGTAGGATCAGTTTTGCCTTTTAGATCACAGTGAATATGATTATACGTATAGGGAGGAATTGCCTAGCATGTGCTACATGTTTTAAATTTTTTTAACCAGGTGTATCCTGTACAATAAAAATGAAGTTATTGTATTATATATCCTTGAATGTGCAGGTTTGTTCTCTCAACCAGCTCCACCTGGAATGCTTTTCCAACAGTCTTGAAGGATTTACTGCATATGCTGAACACTTGTTGGCTGATTTTCCTTCACTCTGCAGTCCAACTCATCCCAAACCATCTCAATCGGGTTGAGGTCAGGTGATTGTGGAGGCCAGGTCATCTGATGAATCACTCTCCTTCTTGGTAAAATAGCCCTTACACAGCCTGGAGGTGTTTTGGGTCATTGTCCTTTTGAAAAACAAATGATAGTCCCACTAAGCCCAAACCAGATGGGAAGGCGTAACGCTGCAGAATGCTGTGGCAGCCATGCTGGTTAAGTGTGCCTTGAATTCTAAATAAATCACAAACAGTGTCACCGGCAAAGCACCCCCACACCATCCCACCTCCTCCTCCATGCTTCACAGTGGGAACCACATATCCGGAGATCACCTCAAATGAAATCAAAAGCATCATTTTTATTTGTCACATACACGTGTTTAGCAGGTGTTATTGCGGGTGTAGCAAAATGCTTGTGCTCCGACAGTGCAGTAATATCTAATAAGTAATATCTAACAGTTTTACAACATATACCCAAAATACATGTAATCTAAGTAAGGAATGGATTAAGGATATCTATACATATATTTCAGAGAGGCATTGGACTACGATACAGTGGCATAGTAGAGAATACAGTATATACATATGAGATGGGTGTTTCAATATTTACACACAATTAAAGTGACTAAGATACCATAGAATCGTTTAGAGTACAGTTTATACATATGAGATGAGTAATGCGAGATACGGAGACATTATTAAAGTGGCTCGTGTTTCATTTCCTTAAAGTGGCCTGTGACTCCTAATCTATGTCTATAGGCAGCAGCGTCTGATGTGCTGGAGATGGCTGTTTATCAATCAGTGGTGTAGTATAGAATACAAAACTGTGTATACATGTGAGATGGGTGATGCAATATGTAAACACAATTTAAAAGTGACTAAGATACTGTGGAATAGTGTAGAGCGCAGTTTATACATGTGAGATGAGTAATGCGAGATGCGGAAACATTACCCTTAAGGATCCGCCCTCTTTTTTTCTATTTTCGCCTAAAATGACCCAAATCTAACTGCCTGTAGCTCAGGCCCTGAAGCAAGGATATGCATATTCTTGATACCATTTGAAATTAAACACTTTGAAGTTTGTGGAAATGTGAAATTAATGTAGGAGAATGTAACACATTAGATTTGGTAAAAGATAATACAAAGGAAAAGCCAACCGTTTAAAAAAAATATTTTTGTAAAATCATTTTTGAAATGCAAGAGAAAGGCCATAATGCATTATTCTAGATTTTTGGCCACTAGATGGCAGCAGTCTATGTGCAAAGGTTCAGACTGATCCAATGAACCATTGCATTTCTGTTCAACATGTATCATGACTGCCCAAATGTGCCTAATTGGGATATTAATAACTTTTCAAGTTCATAGCTACTGTAATTGGACAGTTCCGTTAGATTAGCAAGAATTTAAGCTTTCTGCCAATATCCAATATTTATTTGTCCTTGGAAATGTTCTTGTTACTTACAACCTTATGCTAATCGCATTAGCACACAACCGTCCCGTGGGTGGGACACCGATCTGTAGAGATCCTTAAGAGGTTTTAAAGTAGCTAGTGATCCATTTCTAAAAGTGGTCAGTGATTTATAATCTATGTCTATAGGCAGTCACCTCTGATGTGCTGGAGATGGCTGTTTAGCAGCCTGATGGCCTTGAGATAGAAACTGTTTTTCAGTCACTCGGTCCCAGCTTTGATACACCTGTACTGACCTTGCCTTCTGGATGAACATGCAGTGGCTTGGGTGGTTGATGTCCTTGATGATATTTTTTGCCTTCCTATGGCATCGAGTGCTGTAGGTGTCCAGGAGGGTGGGAAGTTTGACCCCGGTAATGCGTTGGACAGACCACACCACCCTCTGGAGAGCTTTGCAGTTGTGGGCGGTGCAGTTGCCGTACCAGGCGGTGACACAGCCTGACAGGATGCTCTCAATTGTGCATCTGTAAAAGTTTGTGAGGGTTTTAGGTGTTAAGCCAACATTTTTTGCCTCCTGAGGTTGAAGAGGCGCTGTTACACCTTCTTCACCACACTGTCTGTGTGGGTGGAACATTTAAATTTGTCAATGATGTGTATGCCGAGGAACTTAAAACTTTCCACCTTCTTCACTGAGGTCCCATCGATGTGGATAGGGGGGTGCTCCCTCCGCTGTTTCCTGAAGTCCACGATCATTACCTTAGTTTTGTTAACATTGAGTGAGAGCCCTCACCTCTTTCCTGTAGGCGGTATCATCGTTGTTGGTAATCAAGCCTACTGCTGTTGTGTCGTCTGCAAACTTGATGATTGATTTGGAGGCGTGCATGGCCACGCAATCATGGGTGTATAGGAGAGGGCTGAGCACGCAGCCTTGTGGGGCCCCAGTGTTGAGGATCAGCGAAGAGGAGGTGTTGTTTCCTACCTTCACCACCTGGGGGCGACCTGTCAGGAAGTCCAGGACCCAGTTGGACAGGGTGGGGTTCAGCCCCAGGGCCTCAAGCTTGATGATGAGCTTGGAAGGTACTATGGTGTTGAATGCTAAGCAATAGTCAATGAACAGCATTCTTACATAGGTATTCCTCTTGTCCAGATGGGTGGCGATTGCATCGTCTGTGGATCTATTGGGTCGGTAAGCAAATTGAAGTGGGTCTAGGGTGGAAGGTAAGGTGGAGGTGATATGATCCTTGACCTACTCTGTGTTTCACAAAGACCCGGCAGTTGGAACCAAAAATCTCACATTTGGACTCATCAGACTAAAGGACCGATTACCACCGGTCAAATGTCCATTGCTCGTGCTCAAAGGGTGGCTACTTTGAAGAATCTAAAATATAAAATATATTTTGATTTGTTTAAACACTTTTTGGGGTTACTACCATGATTCCATATGTGTTATTTCATAGTTTTGATGTCTTCACTATTATACTACAATGTAGAAAATAGTACAAATAAAGAAAACCCCTTGAATGAGTAGGTGTGTCCAAACCTTTGACTGGTACTGTATAAAAAAAAACTGATTCTAGCTCTACAGCTTTGAATAGTGTGTGACAGGGTTGGGGACAGGGTCCATTCCATTTCAATTCAGGAGATGAACAAATTTCAGTTAAAATGTTTTCCATTCAGTCCATTTCCAATCCACTTTCTGAATGGATTCAATTTAAATGCAATTGATCCTGACCCTGGTGTGTAGAGCCTGAACATGACTTTCAGACCATCTCTATATAAATGTATCATCGCTGTCTGATAAAAAAAAACCTCTCATCTCCAAAACAGAAAGGTAATTAGGTAATTTGTTACATTGTCTTGGTCCTTTAGTCATGAAATATTCACAGTACATTGATGGGCGATACTACTTTCAACATGTGATTTTTTTTTAAACAAAAAAGCCAAAAATGGACTTACAAAATGTTTCATCAGACAGCGACAATATATTCAATGCATGCATCTGTGCGGGTGTTTGTGTGTGTTTGTCTGTGCCCGCGTGTGTACTCGTGTGTGTACATGCGCGTGTGTGTGTGTGTGTGTGTGTGTGTGTGTGTGTGTGTGTGTGTGTGTGTGTGTGTGTGTGTGTGTGTGTGTGTGTGTGTGTGTGTGTGTGTGTGTTTGTCTGTGCCCGCTTGTGTACTCGTGTGGGTGCATGCACGTGTGTGTGTGTGTGTGTGTGTGTGTGTGTGTGTGTGTGTGTGTGTGTGTGTGTGTGTGTGTGTGTGTGTATGTGTGTGTGTTTCTGTTGCTGGGACTTCAGGGCATCTGGCGTGGCGACACATGAGAGTGCGTGCTTTGCGGCTCGCCCACCCACACACTCACACACTCACACACCGAGACACACACACCGAGACACACATGGGACACACCCTCACACACACCGAGGCCTGAGGGCAAGTTGGACAGATGAGAAAGAGAGAAGATGTCTTAGTGACACACCCTGGTATTACAGTATTAATCCTCAAGAGGCCTTATTGGTTGACCTCAGTGAGGTCACACTTTTTAATCAGTCTCGTCGGTTGAATTAGATTTTCAGCTAAGTTCGTTTTTTGATCACTTAAGCCACGGCCCAATAAGTTACAAACAATATCATGAATATGGCATATAGTGGTCATAGAGACAGGGACATAAAGACAGTACCAATCTTATTAAATGTTTGTGGTCATAGAGACAGGGACATAAAGACATCTTATTAAATGTGTGTGGTCATAGAGACAGGGACATAAAGACAGTACCAATCTTATTAAATGTTTGTGGTCATAGAGACAGGGACATAAAGACAGCACCAATCTTATTAAATGTTTGTGGTCATAGAGACAGGGACATAAAGACAGTACCAATCTTATTAAATGTTTGTGGTCATAGAAACAGGGACATAAAGACAGTACCAATCTTATTACATGTTTGTGGTCATAGAGACAGGGACATAAACACAGTACCAATCTTATTAAATGTGTGTGGTCATAGAGACAGGGACATAAAGACAGTACCAATCTTATTAAATGTGTGTGGTCATAGAGACAGGGACATAAAGACATCTTATTAAATGTGTGTGGTCATAGAGACAGGGACATAAAGACAGTACCAATCTTATTAAATGTGTGTGGTCATAGAGACAGGGACATAAAGACAGTACCAATCTTATTAAATGTTTGTGGTCATAGAGACAGGGACATAAAGACAGTACCAATCTTATTAAATGTTTGTGGTCATAGAAACAGGGACATAAAGACAGTACCAATCTTATTACATGTTTGTGGTCATAGAGACAGGGACATAAACACAGTACCAATCTTATTAAATGTGTGTGGTCATAGAGACAGGGACATAAAGACATCTTATTAAATGTTTGTGGTCATAGAGACAGGGACATAAAGACATCTTATTAAATGTTTGTGGTCATAGAGACAGGGACATAAAGACATCTTATTAAATGTTTGTGGTCATAGAGACAGGGACATAAAGACAGTACCAATCTTATTAAATGTTTTACGGATTTCACTATGTTTTTTAAAGTGAGTCAGGCAGGCTAAACATAATAATACTATAGCAACCTTAGTTCAACATCTAGCGACCCCATCAAATCAAGTGTTATTTACACAGCACATTTCAGCCATGGAATGCAGCACAATGTGCTTCACAGGAAGAAAAAATAAATAAAAAGGAAAATAAAAACTGAAATATTTACTACACAACAAACATAATGGGATGAAAAACAAAAGAATAACAATAAAAACTGAATGACTTAAAAGCACCCTAAGGAAACACTCAGGTTCTCAGGCAGGCTATTCCAACGGCTGGGGGCATAATAACTTAAGGCTGCCTCTCCATGCCTCTTGTTCCTAGGCTTTGGGGTAGTTAAAAGGCTGCCTCTCCATGCCTCTTGGTCCTAGGCTTTGGGGTAGTTAAAAGGCTGACTCTCCATGCCTCTTGGTCCTAGGCTTTGGGGTAGTTAAAAGGCTGCCTCTCCATGCCTCTTGTTCCTAGGCTTTGGGGTAGTTAAAAGGCTGCCTCTCCATGCCTCTTGGTCCTAGGCTTTGGGGTAGTTAAAAGGCTGACTCTCCATGCCTCTTGGTCCTAGGCTTTGGGGTAGTTAAAAGGCTGCCTCTCCATGCCTCTTGGTCCTAGGCTTTGGGGTAGTTAAAAGGCTGCCTCTCCATGCCTCTTGGTCCTAGGCTTTGGGGTAGTTAAAAGGCTGCCTCTCCATGCCTCTTGTTCCTAGGCTTTTCGGGTAGTTAAAAGGCTGCCTCTCCATGCCTCTTGGTCCTAGGCTTTGGGGTAGTTAAAAGGCTGCCTCTCCATGCCTCTTGTTCCTAGGCTTTGGGGTAGTTAAAAGGCTGCCTCTCCATGCCTCTTGTTCCTAGGCTTTGGGGTAGTTAAAAGGCTGCCTCTCCATGCCTCTTGGTCCTAGGCTTTGGGGTAGTTAAAAGGCTGCCTCTCCATGCCTCTTGGTCCTAGGCTTTGGGGTAGTTAAAAGGCTGACTCTCCATGCCTCTTGTTCCTAGGCTTTGGGATAGTTAAAAGGTCAGTGCCAGAGGACCTGAGGGACCTACTGTGTATCTCTCTACTGGAAGTTTGAGAACATTGTTTAATTGTTTAATAACATTGCTATAATCGTGCTATTTTTCAGTCCAACTTTTACCCTACCCTTTAGTTACTGACTGTCAGACACCCACTACCCTTTAGTTACTGACTGTCAGACACCCACTACCCTTTAGTTACTGACTATCATACACCCACCACCCTTTAGTTACTGTCAGACACCCACCACCCTTTAGTTACTGTCAGACACCCACCACCCTTTAGTTACTGTCAGACACCCACTACCCTTTAGTTACTGTCAGACACCCACTACCCTTTAGTTACTGTCAGACACCCACCACCCTTTAGTTACTGTCAGACACCCACTACCCTTTAGTTACTGTCAGACACCCACTACCCTTTAGTTACTGTCAGACACCCACCACCCTTTAGTTACTGTCAGACACCCACTATCCTTTAGTTACTGTCAGACACCCACCACCCTTTAGTTATTGTCAGACACCCACTACCCTTTAGTTACTGTCAGACACCCACTATCCTTTAGTTACTGTCAGACACCCACCACTCTTTAGTTACTGTCAGACACCCACCACCCTTTAGTTACTGTCAGACACCCACCACCCTTTAGTTACTGTCAGACACCCACCACCCTTTAGTTACTGTCAGACACCCACTACCCTTTAGTTACTGACTGTCAGACACCCACCACCCTTTAGTTACTGTCAGACACCCACCACCCTTTAGTTACTGTCAGACACCCACCACCCTTTAGTTACTGTCAGACACCCACTACCCTTTAGTTACTGACTGTCAGACACCCACCACCCTTTAGTTACTGACTGTCAGACACCCACTACCCTTTAGTTACTGTCAGACACCCACCACCCTTTAGTTACTGTCAGACACCCACTACCCTTTAGTTACTGACTGTCAGACACCCACCACCCTTTAGTTACTGACTGTCAGACACCCACTACCCAATGGGTCGTGGTTAAAACAGTGCACTATATAAGGTAGGGTGACTTTTCAGACCCAGAAATTAGAAACAATGCCATCTTAGGGACTGATGGCACCTGCAACCATTACAGAGAAAGAGATGGAACGTGGGCGAAGGAGAATGAAAGTGAAAGAGAGGCCTTTTGCACAATAAAACCTCTGACAGGTAGTCGTTTACCTTTCATCACCTCTCCCTGGGCATGAACGGCCTATCCTTTAAGTTGTGGGACTCTCTCTTTATCTCTCATTAGCAGTGATATTAACATATTAGTTCTTTTCAGTAGTCCCCTCTACTCTTGTCCTCTGCTTGCATCTTAAATACATTAGAATACTGTTTGATTTGAATATTCTTGTGGAGTGCCTTGGTGCACATTTTGGATTTTGGTCCCAGCACTACACAGCTGATTCAAATAACCAAAGCTTGATGACGAGTTGGTTATTTGAATCAAACAAGTGTTACTGTGCAATCACATGCTGTGGCAAAAGTAAAATGTAATATTTGTTTTCGTGCACCTTCTCCTTAAACAAAGTGTTGTTTTTGATTAATAGATTTTTGCACTTTATTTTTTTGATTTCAATCCAATTATTTTTTAAAATATTTCAGTTTGGGAAAAAATTGCTGCATTAGTTTTTTCTTTGAGTACCTTGACTAAAAATAATTCAATTCAGTTCAATAAACGTTATTCATCCCTGAGGGCCAACATTATTGATGAACCTTGAAGACATGAGGCCCCAGGTCCTTGTAAACAAATACAGTGAAATGGAATTTGTCCTTCCTTTAAATGAACGTGAGATGAGGAGACAGACTTGGGTGCTGTGTGTGAGAACATCTTGGAGGGACAGTAAAACATGGAACACTCTCTCTCCCTTTCCATTTATATGACACACATTGGGATTCGAGGTGAATTGGAGGAGAGAGACTTGGGTGCTGTGCGTGAAAGCAGTAGGAACATCAGAGGAGAGAGAAGCCATCAGTAAAAGATTAGAGAGGGAGGGTTTTCCCTTTCTCTTGTAACAGACTGAGTGGTTGAACATGCCTCTTTCGGACCGACCGACCTTTCACACTCTGTTAGATGAACACAACACTTAAGAAGACTTTGAGGAGACTTGAGTGCTATTAGTTGAAGGAATAAAGCCATCTGAAATGAGTGAAACCATCATCCCAGCCAGGTAAAACCAATGGAGGTTGGGGGATTCTCTGAGCGTGTGAAGGTGTGAACGGCCCCATCAAGACAGATCAATTCTGTAGCTGAGCTCCACTAACAGGTGTTAATAGAAAAGGGAAAATATGTCAATAGACATCAATAGACAGCAATAGACAGCAATAGACAGCAATAGATATGCATAAGGTGGTGCTCCCTTTTCACTCATTGAAACTGCAATACAGACTTTTCAGAGACAGAAACCAACAAACCAATGCAAGTGTCTGTCTGTCTGTCTGTCTGTCTGTCTGTCTGTCTGTCTGTCTGGCTGGCTGGCTGGCTGGCTGGCTGGTGCATGTGGGGTGTGTGTGTGCGTGTGTGCACGTGTTAGTGCAGTCATGCATCAGCACAAGCAAACAGATGTGTCTCTTCGGGCCCACTTCCACTGAGAAGGGGGTCTCTCATCGCCTCTGTCCTCCCACTCCCTCTCTCAGTAACTCTTCCTTTCTACTCCTTTCTTCAGTCCCTCCATTGCTAAAAACAACAATGTCCCCACCTTGAGCTAACCTCTAATCCTCTACTATTTACATTTGAATTATACATTTGCACGGTTAATTTTTTTAAACTGTATTGAGTGATATTTTAAGATCGCTGTACAGAGACCTACAACTCATTTTTAGAACAGAACTGCAATTTTCTTTCTAACCATATGCAAATATGCAAATATGAAACAAAATAATATGCAAGTAACTGGAACAAAAAAACTTCACAAACGTTAGGAGTTACATTCACACGCAGCATCATACTCTGCCTAACTCTCAATCTATTTTAATGGGTGGCTTGTCAAGGAGGTACAGTACCTTCAGAAAGTATTCACATAACTTGACTTTTTCCACATTTTGTTGTGTTACAGCCTGACTTGAAAATTTATAAAATAGAGATTTTAGGTCACTGGCCTACGTACAATACCCCGTAATGTCAAAGTGGAATTATGTTTTTAGACATTTTTACAAATTAATTTGAAAAAATTAGATCTATCTTCTTTTTAACCTTTATTTAACTAGGCAGTTAAGAACAAATTCTTATTTACAATGACGGCCTAACAGGGAACAGTTGGTTAACTGCTTTGTTCATGGGCAGAACGACAGATGAAGCCAACTTGTCAGCTCGGGGATTTGATCCAGCAACCTTTCAGTTACTGGCCTAACGCTCTAACCACTAAGCTACTTGCCAACCCAAATGTCTTGAGTCAATAAGTATTTCAACCCCTTTGTTATAGCAAGTGTAAATAAATTCAGGATAAAAAAAATTGCTTAACAAGTCACATAAGTTGAATGGATTGTGTGTGCAATAATAGTGTTTATTAACATGATTTTTGAATGACTACCTCATCTCTCTATCCCACACGTACAACTATCTGTAAAATCCCCCAGTCGAGCAGTGAATTTCAAGAACAGATTCAACCACATACAACAGGGAGGTTAGACAGACACACAGACAGACAGACAGACAGACAGACAGACAGACAGACAGACAGACAGACAGACAGACAGACAGACAGACAGACAGACAGACAGACAGACAGACAGACAGAATCCAAAGAAGGGAACCGGTTAGCACATGGGTAGATGAGCAGACATTAAATATCCCTTTGAACAGGGTGAAGTTATTAATTACACTTTGGATGGTGTATCAATACACCCAGTTACTACATAGATACAGACCTCCTTCCTAACTCAGTTTCTGGAGAGGAAGGAAACTTCTCAGGGATTTCACCACAAGGCCAATGCGATAGGAGAAAACTGAGGATGTATCAAAAACATTGTAGTAATTCCACATTACTAACCTAATTGACAGAGTGAAAAGAAGGAAGTCTATATAGAATACAAATATTCCAAAACATGCATGAAACTACTAAAAAATGGAACAAGGTATTTAACTTTATGTCCTGAATACAAAGCCTTATGTTTGGAACAAATACACATAAAAAGAAGCGGAATAGAGATAAGCACAGGCAACATCTTAGAGGAAAACCTGGTTCAGTCTGCTTTTCAACCGACACTGGGAGACAAATTCACCTTTCAGCAGGACAATAACCTAAAACACAAGGCCAACTATACACTGGAGCTGCTTACCAAGACGACATTGAATGTTCATGAGTGGCCTAGATACAGTTTTGACTTAAATCGGCTTAAGAATCAAGCAAGACTTGAAAATGGCTGTGTAACAATGATCAACAACCAACTTGACAGAGCTTGAAGATTTTTTGTAAGAAACATATATTTTACAATCCAGGTGTGCATAGCTCTTTACAAGCATTTTGCTACACCTGCAATAACATCTGCTAAATATGGGTATGTGTGCCTCCCGAGGTGTGCAGTGGTCCTAGGCATCGCAGTGCTAGCTGTGTCACTAGAGATCCTGGTTCGAGTCTAGGCTCTGTCGCAACCGGCCGTGACTGGGAGACCGGCCGCGACCGGGTGGCCCATGGGGCAGCACAATTGGCCCAGCGTCGTCCGGGTTAGGGGAGGGTTTGGGATGTCCTTGTCCCATTGCGCTCTAGCAACTCCTGTGGTGGGCCGGGCACATGCACGCTGACACGATCGCCAGGTGTACAGTGTTTCCTCCGACACATTGGTGCGGCTGGCTTCCGGGTTAAGCGGGCATTGTGTCAAGAAGCAGTGCGGCTTGGTTGGGTCGCGTTTCGTGGGACGCATGGCTCTTGACCCTTGACTCCCGTACGGGAGTTGCAGGGATGGGACAAGACTGTACCTACCAATTGGATACCATAACATTGGGGAGAAAAGGGGTAAAAAAATTTTTCAAATGTCTTTGTGTCTAATAGATTTTTTATTTGTTTTTTATTTAAAGATTTACCCAGAAAGACTCACAGCTGTAATCGCTGCCAGAGGTGATTCTAACATGTATTGACTCAGGGGTGTGAATACTTTTGGAAATTAGATCTGTATGTTTTTCATTTTCAATACATTTGCTAAAAGTTCTAAAAACATGTTTTCACTTTCATTGTGGGTAGATGAGTAAAACATTTTTTTTAAATGAATTTTGAATTCAGGCTGTAGCACAAAAAAAATATAGAATAAGTGAATCCTTTCAGTCCGGCTCCAGAACCCCAGAGCATGTCATTATCTCTGGTGAGAACACTGTGTTCACCTGTTACCTTCTTAAGCTAAAGGAAATGACCTGAACACCTGCACTCCTTTTTCCCTCCCTCCCTCCCTCCCTCCCTCCCTCCCCCTCCCTCCCTCCCTCCCCCTCCCTCCCTCCCTCGCTCTCCCCTCTTTCTCTTTCTCTTTCTATCTTTTCTTTCTCTCTGTGGTTATCAGTCCCTGTATCTTTTTAACCCTCGCTCATGGGACAGTGCTAATTCAAACAACGCCACTGCCCTGAAGCCGGACCACGCCGGGCTCTGGGGCCACCCAAGGGTGTGTGTGTGTTCATGGAGACAGGGAGTCTGCTTTCGTGACCCCTGGCAGGTGCTTTTGGCTCCACAGGTGTGTGTGTACTCTGTATGCATGTACTCTGAGCTATAGAGCCATCTAGTCATTATGTTTGCTTTAGCCAGATACCAAGCCCTGAGAAAGAAGACAAGACGGACCCTATTAGAAGACAAGATGGACCTACTAGAAGACAAGACAGACCCTGCTAGAAGACAAGACGTTCCCTACTAGAAGACAACACGGACCCTGCTAGAAGACAACACGGATCCTGCTAGAAGACAAGACGGACCCTGCTAGAAGACAAGACGGACCCTACTAGAAGACAAGACTGACCCTGCTAGGAGACAAGACGGACCCTGCTAGAAGACAAGACAGACCCTGCTAGAAGACAAGACGGACCCTGCTAGGAGACAAGACGGACCCTGCTAGAAGAAAAGACAGACCCTGCTAGAAGACAAGACGGACCCTGCTAGAAGACAAGACGGACCCTGCTAGAAGACAAGACGGACCCTGCTAGAAGACTGCTAGAAGACAAGACTGCTAGAAGACAAGACCCTGCTAGAAGACAAGACGGACCCTGCTAGAAGACAAGATGGACCCTACTAGAAGACAAGACGGACCCTGCTAGAAGACAAGACGGACCCTACTAGAAGACAAGACGGACCCTACTAGAAGACAAGACGGACCCTGCTAGAAGACAAGACGGACCCTACTAGAAGACAAGACGGACCCTGCTAGAAGAAAAGACGGACCCTGCTAGAAGGAAAGACGGACCCAACTAGAAGACAAGACGGACCCTACTAGAAGACAAGACGGACCCTACTAGAAGAAAAGACGGACCCTGCTAGAAGACAAGACGGACCCTGCTAGAAGACAAGACGGACCCTGCTAGAAGACAAGACGGACCCTGCTAGAAGACAAGACGGACCCTACTAGAAGACAAGACAGACCCTGCTAGAAGACAAGACGGACCCTGCTAGAAGACAAGACAGACCCTGCTAGAAGACAACACGGACCCTACTAGAAGACAACACGGACCCTACTAAAAGACAAGACGGACCCTGCTAAAAGACAAGACGTGCCCTACTAGAAGACAACACGGACCCTGCTAGAAGACAAGACGGACCCTGCTGGAAGAGAAGACGGACCCTGCTAGAAGACAAGACGGACCCTACTAGAAGACAAGACTGACCCTGCTAAAAGACAAGACGTGCCCTACTAGAAGACAACACGGACCCTGCTAAAAGACAAGACGGACCCTGCTAAAAGACAAGACGTGCCCTACTAGAAGAGAACACGGACCCTGCTAGAAGACAAGACAGACCCTGCTAGAAGACAAGACGGACCCTGCTAGAAGACAAGACGGACCCTGCTAGAAGACAAGACGGACCCTACTAGAAGACAAGACGGACCCTGCTAGAAGACAAGACGGACCCTACTAGAAGACAAGACAGACCCTGCTAGAAGACAAGACGGACCCTGCTAGAAGACAAGACGGACCCTGCTAGAAGACAAGACGGACCCTGCTAGAAGACAAGACTGACCCTGCTAGAAGACAAGACGGACCCTGCTAGAAGACAAGACGGACCCTACTAGAAGACAAGACGGACCCTACTAGAAGACAAGACTGACCCTGCTAGAAGACAAGACGGACCCTGCTAGAAGACAAGACGGACCCTACTAGAAGACAAGACGGACCCTGCTAGAAGACAAGACGGACCCTACTAGAAGACAAGACGGACCCTGCTAGAAGACAAGACGGACCCTACTAGAAGACAAGACGGACCCTACTAGAAGACAAGACTGACCCTGCTAGAAGACAAGACGGACCCTGCTAGAAGACAAGACGGACCCTACTAGAAGACAAGACGGACCCTGCTAGAATATGTTATCCTGACTTGTTCCAAATAACAATAATAACATATAATAAGGTCCGTAGTCTCTGTTTTGTCTCTGTTTCGTCTCTGTCTCTTATAACCAATGTTATGTTCAGATCTTAATCAAGAGTGATCACATCGACCGTTCCTTTTAGATCATAGGAAGGAGTCTAATTTTGACGTTTAGCATCCATCTTTTTGTTCGATACGTGGAGTTTCTTCAATGCATATTTGTTTGTCGTACACTGTTAGAAGAAATGGTGCTGTATAGAACCCACAAATAGTTCACAATGGCTCACTTCATACAGTGGCCTTTTGACCTCAAAAACATTGTATGTGAAGAAACTGTGAAGAGAGTGCACACTTTTACCAGTGTACCGACACAGAAGAAATACACTTGTTACTTAGAAAGTTGTGGAAAGACCAAGAGGATTTGCATTCTGTCTATTGTGATCTTTGAAGGCATTCCTTTGCCATGCTGTCATTTCTCCGTGTGTCTCTCTCTCTGTGTGTGTGTGTGTGTGTGTGTGTGTGTGTGTGTGTGTGTGTGTGTGTGTGTGTGTGTGTGTGTGTGTGTGTGTGTGTGTGTGTGTGTGTGTGTGTGTGTGTGTGTGTGTGTGTGTGTGTGTCTGTGTGTGTGTGTGTGTATCTCCGTGTGTGTCTCTGTGTGTGCATGTGTGTGTCTCTGTATGTGTGTCTCTGTGTGTGTGTGTCTCTGTATGTGTGTGTGTGTCTGTGTGTATGTGTCCCTCTCTGTGTGTGTGTGTCTATGTGTCTATGTGTGTATGTGTGTGTGTGTGTGTGTGTGTGTGTGTGTGTGTGTGTGTGTGTGTGTGTGTGTGTGTGTGTGTGTGTGTGTGTGTGTGTGTGTGTGTTCATGTCTATGTGTGTGTGTGTCTCTGTGTGTGTGTGTCTATGTGTGTGTCGGGCAAGTTAGCAGACAGTGGAACTGGAGAAGCATTGCAGAGGTGATAGATGGAGACAGATGATAACTATCTCTGTCTGTCTGTCTGTCTGTCTGTCTGTCTCTGTCTGTCTGTCTGTCTGTCTGTCTGTCTGTCTGTCTGTCTGTCTGTCTGTCTGTCTGTCTGTCTGTCTGTCTGTCTGTCTGTCTGTCTGTCTGTCTGTCTGTCTGTCTGTCTGTCTGTCTGTCTGTCTGTCTGTCTGTCTGTCTGTCTGTCTGTCTGTCTGTCTGTCTGTCCCACTGTTACACCTTACTATTAGAGCTCTCAAATGTCTCCTCTGTGACAGATATCCTGTGATACAGACTTTTTATGAACTAATGAAGCAATGCCAGATGTCAGAAGGTAATACGGCACCTTGTCGGCTAATTCAAGTACTATAGAGTTACTGTACCTTAAAAAGTAAATAAAGTTGTCAATGACTAGAAAAGTTGATATGAAATGGTGATATTGTGAATATGGGTAGCACAAGAGAACATTGGAAAAATACGTGTAAAAGAGATATGGATTTAATAATTACAATTTTAGAGGGGTTTGAGTAAATGTTGTCTGAAATGTTAAGACAATTACAACACAACCTGCTCATTCACAAAGTATACGTTCTCTAGTAATTTTTTTTTTTAGACCTTTACCAAACAAGCCTACACACCTAATCAATGGGATTTAGACTGAACAAACCTAATCTCTGAATAATATGTCAGTAAAGACACACACACACCATTTTTTAACAGCTTTGGGAGCATTTGGGTGGGGTCACACCCAGAGAGCAGACCTTGATTATCTCTCTGGCTGGTTTCAGTCCAGAGTGCTGTGACAGCTCCAGAGGAACTTGACAACTGTCTGTATTAGTTAACATGTTCCAGCCACAGGCCCGATCTGGCAAGCCTGAGGGCAAAATGCTGCCATAGCACACAGCCATATCCTGCAAGCTAGAACTATTACCATTTTCCTCCTGGTTGTTGCAGCAGCAGACACAACCATCTGTATTAGTTAACATGTTCCAGCCACAGGCCCGATCTGGCAAGCCTGAGGGCAAAATGCTGCCATAGCACACAGCCTCATCCTGCAAGTTAGAACTATTACCATTTTCCTCCTGGTTGTTGCAGCAACAGACACAGAAAACCTCATGTTCTGTAAGAGAGACGTGAGAGGGACAGCTGGTGTTACGACACACTCCCACTGAGAAAAAGAGACAATTACAGCTACGTAAATGCAAGAATATGGTGAGGTAAAGTTTGTTGAAGTTGACATGTAAGAAGCTTTGAGGGAGATGAACAATGAGTAGTCAGATCATTCGTTTCCTGTTATGAGTAACAAAAAACCAACATGGCTGGTGTGCTGTGGAATAGACAGTGTGATTGTCTTTCTGGGAAATGGCTGTAAAACAGGCAGGTTTCTGTGTGTAACTCCATATCATAGCATTGTGAAATGGACCAAGAGCAGAGCCACCTGATTCAGCACTCTGGTTTTCCTTCTCTTCCTATAACCATCTCCCTCCTCCTTCTCCTCTTCTTTCCTCCCTCCCCTCTTCTTTCCTCCTTCTCCTCTTCTTTCCTCCCTCCCCTCTTCTTTCCTCCTTCTCCTCTTCTTTTCTCCCTCCCCTCTTCTTTACTCCCTCCCCTCTTCTTTCCTCCCTCCCTCTTCTTTCCTCCCTCCCCTCTTCTTTCCTCCTTCTCCTCTTCTTTCCTCCCTCCCCTCTTCTTTCCTCCCTCCCCTCTTCTTTCCTCCCTCCCCTCTTCTTTCCTCCTTCTCCTCTTCTTTCCTCCCTCCCCTCTTCTTTCCTCCCTCCCCTCTTCTTTCCTCCCTCCCCTCTTCTTTCCTCCTTCTCCTCTTCTTTCCTCCCTCCCCTCTTCTTTCCTCCCTCTCTTCACCCCTCCACCTCCAGACCTTCACTTTCTTTATGGATGATTTGTGATATTCCCGTGGGATAGTGGAGCCGGAGTGCTTTCCAGGGCCTTGTTGTTGCCTCATCCCAAATCACCCAGGGAACATGTTCAGTCAGACCACCTTGCCGTCTGGAATAGTACAGTATCGCTGCTCTCGATCCCGGGCCCTTACCTGGCCGTGGGATACAGGCGTTCCCCTCCTCCTCAAAAACACTTCATCCTCTCTCTCTCTCTCTAACTCTATCGCGAGGGCTTCTTTCAAGACGCTCACACCCAGTTTCAGTCTATGTGTCTGGTCTTGTTCGGGAGACGAAGGAGAAACACACCTTTCTTCTCAATCTTGTTAAATAAATCTCTGTTTGTGCGTTAGTTCATGTGTAATACTCCTGGGCCACAGCGGGGCGCATGGTCTACATTCTTCATTCACAAACGCTGACATATTATAACTAAATATGTCTGTACATGTTTATATATAGTATCAGTACATGTTTATATATAGTATCAGTACATGTTTATATATAGTATCTGTACATGTTTATATACAGTATCTGTACATGTTTATATACAGTATCAGTACATGTTTATATACAGTATTTGTACATGTTTATATATAGTATCAGTACATGTTTATATATAGTATCTGTACATGTTTATATACAGTATCAGTACATGTTTATATACAGTATCAGTACATGTTTATATATAGTATCAGTACATGTTTATATATAGTATCAGTACATGTTTATATATAGTATCAGTACATGTTTATATATAGTATCTGTACATGTTTATATACAGTATCAGTACATGTTTATATACAGTATCAGTACATGTTTATATATAGTATCAGTACATGTTTATATATAGTATCTGTACATGTTTATATACAGTATCAGTACATGTTTATATACAGTATCAGTACATGTTTATATATAGTATCAGTACATGTTTATATATAGTATCAGTACATGTTTATATATAGTATCAGTACATGTTTATTTTTTTTATTTTTTTATTTCACCTTTATTTAACCAGGTAGGCAAGTTGAGAACAAGTTCTCATTTACAATTGCGACCTGGCCAAGATAAAGCAAAGCAGTTCGACACATACAACGACACAGAGTTACACATGGAGTAAAACAAACATACAGTCAATAATACAGTAAAAAAAACAAGTCTATATACAATGTGAGCAAATTAGGTGAGAAGGGAGGTAAAGGCAAAAAAGGCCATGGTGGCAAAGTAAATACAATATAGCAAGTAAAACAATGGAATTATATACAGTATCAGTACATGTTTATTTTATAGTATCTGTACATGTTTATATATAGTATCTGTACATGTTTATATACTACTGGTCAAAAGTTTTAGAACACCCACTCATTCAAGGGGTTTTCTTTATTTGTACTATTTTCTACATTGTAGAATAATAGTGAGGACATCAACACTATGAAATAACACATATGGAATCATGTAGTAACCAAAAAAGTGTTAAACAAATCAACATTTGTTTTGCATTTGAGATTCTTCAAAGTAGCCACCCTTTGCCTTGATGACAGCTTTGCACACTCTTGGCATTCTCTCAAACAGCTTCATGAGGTAGTCACCTGGAATGCATTTCAATTAACAGGTGTGCCTTGATAAAAGTTCATTTGTGGAATGTATTCTTAATGTGTTTAAGCCAATATGTTGTGTTGTGACAGGGTAGGGGGGTATACAGAAGATTTGGTAAAAAAACAAGTCCATATTATGGCAAGAACAGCTCAAATAAGCAAAGAGAAATAACCGCCACAGGAATGGAAGACCCAGAGTTACCTCTGCTGCAGAGGATAAGTTCATTAGAGTTACCAGCCTCAGAAAATCGCAGCCCAAATAAATGCTTCACAGAGATCAAGTAACAGACATTTCTCAACATCAACTGTTCAGAGGAGACTGCGTGAATCAGGCCTTCGTGGCCTAAATGTATCCTGTATAGCTGTCCTTTTTTACTTGCATAGGGCTAGCAGGAAAAGCTGGGAAAAGAAATTGCCCAACTTGCTCCACGTGTCAGAATCATGATCATACTCGCTGCCTACATTTATGATGGTAGTTCATAAAGTTCACCCAGCAGAATTATGGAGAATATTTTTGGGTTGGTTCACACCAGAGTAATATACATCTATATCTCTATGAACAGAATGAAAGCATACCCAAATGCGCTTCAGCCCAGCTTGAGTAAAAAGGGAGTCAGGTGCTCAGCTCAGGGACTTGATAATCCCATAAATCTGTCTTTACAACCAGGACACTTCAGCAGGTGACTGTCTGTAGAAAAACCAAAGCAAAAGGAAATCTCGGTATAGAAGTGTGATTATTCACAGGGCACACAAACAGGCTTCTCTTTATAGACTTTGTCTGGTATAGTCAAACTATTGATGTGTCCTGGGGTAAGGAAGTATTTTTGTGATCTCTATATATGTCTCTGATCCACAGCTGAGGGATACATGTCGTGTAATACTCTGACATAGGGTTGCAAAATTCTTGTAATTTTCCCGATATTCCTTGGTTTTCCTTAAATCCTGGTTGGAGGACTCCGGATTTCCTGCTTATTCCTTTCTGATTCTGGGAATCTTCCAACCTGGATTCCTGGAAAACCTGGAATTTGGGGAAATTTTGCAACCCTACTCCGACATGTTCTAATTTATGACTACTTAGTTAACAGAAATGGTCTTTGTGTGAATAACGTGATGAGGGTGAGGAGCAGGTAGGTAACCTGAGTTGAGTTGACTCTGAGGGGAGCAGCCAGCGCTAGCCAGCATAAGAAGACATCAGACAGACAGGCAGACTATTGTGTGACTCAAGTACCTTCTGATTGAATGCACCTGTCAGGGAGAGAGAGGGAGGGAACGGGGGAAAGAGGGATGGAGAGAGAGGGAGTGAAGGGGGGAACGATGGATGGAGGGAGAGAAGAAGGGATGGGGGAACAAGAGATGGAGAGAGAGGGAGTAAAGGGGGAATGAGGGAAGGAGGGAGAGAAGGGGAACAAGAGATGGAGAGGGAGGGAAGGGGAAACAAGAGAGAGGGAGGGAAGGGGGGAACAAGAGAGAGGGAGGGAATGGGGAACAAGGGATGGAGAGAGAGGGAGGGAAAGGGGAACGAGGGATGAGAGAGAGAGAAAGAAGAAAAAGAGGTGCGAAGGATGACTGTGGACTGTCATTATGTAAAACACCACAAATCAAGATTGAGTGTGAATGAAGGTTTGGAGGAGGACAAGGTGGAAAATACTTGGAGGAGGAGAGGAAGGAAGGGAGGGGGGTGGTAACTTGTCATTATGTAAAACACTACAAATCAAGATCGAGTGTGAATGAAGGTTTAGAGGAGATGGTCTGAGGAGGAGGAGGAGGAGGAGGAAGTGAGGGGTGGTGGTAACTTGTCCTCTCCTCTGCAACAGGTTAAACCTGAATTCAAAGCTAACAAAAGCCAGTGATTGCAGGGTGCTGAAAATAGGAAGGAACAAGCAAACAAAACAGAAGAAGAAATGAAACAGTCTTTGTTCCTCCTGCTGTCCTCTTCTCCCAGGGCTTCTCTCTCAAAGCTCTGTCTTCAGCTGAGGGTTTCTCTCTCAAAGCTTTGTCTTCAACTGAGGGTATCTCCCTCAAAGCTCTGTCTTCAGCTGAGGGTTTCTCTCTCAAAGCTTTGTCTTCAACTGAGGGTATCTCCCTCAAAGCTTTGTCTTCAGCTGAGGGTTTCTCTATCAAAGCTTTGTCTTCAGCTGAGGGTTTCTCTCTCAAAGCTTTGTCTTCAGCGGAGGGGTTCTCTCTCAACGCTCTGTCTTCAGTCGCAGAAACAAGAAGCAAAATGTACCCAATCATACAGGCAACATGGCAGCAAGCATGCAGGCTGTGGCATACACACACGCACACACACAGGATGGCACACACACACACAGGAAGGCACACACGCACACATGCAAGCAGGAAGGCACACACACACACACAAACACACATATGCACGCAAGAAGGCACACACAAAGCAGCAATGCAGGCTAACACACACACGCGCCGCTCCCAAACATAAATATACAGCCACTCAATTACACATAATTATACATTCACACAGCCATACTAAATCAGGCACTAGCTGACACGCTGCTACACACAAACATACATAAATGACCATTATGAAAAATGAAGTGTTCTGAAGAAATGACAAAATATTAGATTTAAGATTAGGTTGAATGCGTGGATTGTCTAAACACAGACCACTATGTACAAACATACTTCTTACAGCACGTACACAGGACGCTGCCAGAAGCATATGCAGCTGTGTAACATCTTAGCTGAGGTCAAAAGGTAAGACAATTAGTTCCTTTTCTCTTTTTGTCTCTTGTCTCTTTTCCTTGATTTGGTCATTGTTTCAGATCAGGGCTGTCAAAACACTAATGTTACAGTGGTGCAGTCATGGCAACACTGTCATAATGTTACAGCGGTGCAGTCACGGCAACACTGTCATAATGTTACAGCGGTGCAGTCACGGCAACACTGTCATAATGTTACAGCGGTGCAGTCACGGCAACACTGTCATAATGTTACAGCGGTGCAGTCACGGCAACACTGTCATAATGTTACAGCGGTGCAGTCACGGCAACACTGTCATAATGTTACAGCGGTGCAGTCACGGTAACACTGTCATAATGTTACAGCGGTGCAGTCACGGTAACACTGTCATAATGTTACAGCGGTGCAGTCACGGTAACACTGTCATAATGTTACAGCGGTGCAGTCACGGCAACACTGTCATAATGTTACAGCGGTGCAGTCACGGCAACACTGTCATAATGTTACAGCGGTGCAGTCACGGTAACACTGTCATAATGTTACAGCGGTGCAGTCACGGCAACACTGTCATAATGTTACAGCGGTGCAGTCACGGTAACACTGTCATAATGTTACAGCGGTGCAGTCACGGTAACACTGTCATAATGTTACAGCGGTGCAGTCATGGCAACACTGTCATAATGTTACAGCGGTGCAGTCACGGTAACACTGTCATAATGTTACAGCGGTGCAGTCACGGTAACACTGTCATAATGTTACAGCGGTGCAGTCACGGTAACACTGTCATAATGTTACAGCGGTGCAGTCACGGTAACACTGTCATAATGTTACAGCGGTGCAGTCACGGCAACACTGTCATAATGTTACAGCGGTGCAGTCACGGTAACACTGTCATAATGTTACAGCGGTGCAGTCACGGTAACACTGTCATAATGTTACAGCGGTGCAGTCACGGTAACACTGTCATAATGTTACAGCGGTGCAGTCACGGTAACACTGTCATAATGTTACAGCGGTGCAGTCACGGCAACACTGTCATAATGTTACAGCG
Source organism: Oncorhynchus nerka (assembly GCF_034236695.1). Lineage (NCBI taxonomy): Eukaryota > Metazoa > Chordata > Actinopteri > Salmoniformes > Salmonidae > Oncorhynchus > Oncorhynchus nerka. Next base: position 73,994,934 of record NC_088413.1, read on the forward strand.
GTGCAGTCACGGCAACACTGTCATAATGTTACAGAGGTGCAGTCATGGTAACACTGTCATAATGTTACAGCGGTGCAGTCACGGTAACACTGTCATAATGTTACAGAGGTACAGTCACGGTAACACTGTCATAATGTTACAGCGGTGCAGTCATGGCAACACTGCCCCGTTGCTGCTGTGACTTACGAGGACATTACTCACCTCTGCACAAAAACAAGCATGGACACACACACCAAGTCTGTCAGGCACGCACGCACGCACACACGGAGCTTGACCCGTAAGCCCCAAAACCTCCTCATTTGTATTCAGCCTAATTATAGTACTTATGCCATTAAGGATCTCCAGCAGGTTGACTGCTCTGTTTCTACTGAGCAGGTTGACTGCTCTGTTTCTACTGAGCAGGTTGACTCCTCTGTTTCTACTGAGCAGGTTGACTCCTCTGTTTCTACTGAGCAGGTTGACTGCTCTGTTTCTACTGAGCAGGTTGACTCCTCTGTTTCTACTGAGCAGGTTGACTCCTCTGTTTCTACTGAGCAGGTTGACTCCTCTGTTTCTACTGAGCAGGTTGACTCCTCTGTTTCTACTGAGCAGGTTGACTCCTCTGTTTCTACTGAGCAGGTTGACTCCTCTGTTTCTACTGAGCAGGTTGACTCCTCTGTTTCTACTGAGCAGGTTGACTCCTCTGTTTCTACTGAGCAGGTTGACTCCTCTGTTTCTACTGAGCAGGTTGACTCCTCTGTTTCTACTGAGCAGGTTGACTCCTCTGTTTCTACTGAGCAGGTTGACTCCTCTGTTTCTACTGAGCAGGTTGACTCCTCTGTTTCTACTGAGCAGGTTGACTCCTCTGTTTCTACTGAGCAGGTTGACTCCTCTGTTTCTACTGAGCAGGTACGGCTGCACTATCCCCACGGCAGGACAATACATTTTCGGGCTTATGGGCCTGGCGGGATGGAAGGACAGGGATTGAGTGGTTTTGTCCAAGTCCTAACGGTTTCACTTTCGGAGACTAATGATCCATATCATGTTCTATATGGCCAGGTGTTGGGATCGTGCTGCTACCTTTAGAAATATGGGCTTCAGAGGGTTTGTTTGGTAACTCCATACAGTGAAAACAATAGGGCTTTATTATGTAGATGGCCTGGCATATGATAGGTGGTGAATCTGGGGCAGCAGGTAGCCTAGTGGTTAGAGCGTTGGACCAGTAACCGAAAGGTTGCTGCATTGAATCCCCGAGCTGACAAGGTAGAAATCTGTCGTTCCCCTTTAACAGCATGCGTAGTTAAATAAAGGTTAAAAAAAAAAATTAAAAAAAAAACGTATGTAAGGTCAGTGATACGGGGACATAGAGGTTGCACGCTGTTACTAATAATAGAATGTTCTGGACTGGCAGAGTAGTGTCAGATCTCCCCAAGGAGATGTAGGTGTGGAGTCAGGCGCAGGAGAAACAAGTTCCGAAGGAAAAGGACGTTTTATTAAACAAGCAAAATGAAACCAGGTGAAACACAAAACAGACATAACCAAAAGAAAAGGAAAAAGGGTCGGTGGCAGCTAGTAGACCTGCGACGACGAACGCCGAGCGCCACCCGACGCACTTCAGCGTCCTGTAGTGGACCAGCGCATGAAACGAGGGGTTAATACGATAGTAAGACGGGAGCTGTAACCTATAACACACCTCGTTTATTCTCCTCAGGACTTTAAATGGCCCCACAAACCGCAGACCCAGCTTCCAGCAGGGCAGGCGGAGAGGCAGGTTTCGGGTCGAGAGCCAGACCCTGTCCCCCGGTGTGAACATGGGGGCCTCACTACGGTGGCGGTCAGTGCTCACCGGCCCGTTTCAGGGTTTCCTGGACGGCTCTCCAGGTCTCCTTTGAGCGCTGCACCCAATACTCCACCGCAGGAGCCTCGGTCTAACTCTGATGCCACGGTACCAGGACCGTGGCATCCCAACAGCCCAACACGCACTGAAATGGCGACAGGTCCGTGGAGGAGTGGCGAAGTGAATTCTGGGCCATCTCGGCCCATGGGACGAACCTCGCCCACTCTCCAGGCCGGTCCTGGCAATACGACCGCAGAAACCTGCCCACATCCTGGTTCACTCTCTCCACCTGTCCATTACTCTCGGGGTGAAAACCAGAGGTCAGGCTGATCGAGACCCCCAGACGCTCCATGAATGCCTTCCAAACCCGGGAAGTGAACTGGGGACCCAAACAGAAACTATATCCTCAGGCACCCCGTAGTGCCGGAAGACGTGTGTAAACAGAGCCTCCACAGTCTGTAGAGCCGTAGGGAGACCGGGCAAAGGGAGGAGACGACAGGACTTAGAGAACCGATCCACAACGACCAGGATCGTGGTGTTCCCCTGTGACGGATGAAGATCAGTAAGAAAGTCCACAGACAGGTGTGACCAAGGCCGCTGTGGAACGGGGAGGGGCTGTAACTTCCCTCTAGGCAGGTGTCTAGGAGCCTTACACTGAGCACACACCCAACAGGAGGAAACATAAACCCTCACATGCTTAGCCAAGGTGGGCCACCAGTACTTCCCCCTAAGAGCCCACACTGTACTCTCGATCCCCGGATGACCAGAGGAGGGTGGCGTGTGGGCCCACCTGATCAATCTATCACGAACACCAAGCGGAACGTACCTCCGACCTGCTGGACACTGTGGTGGAGGAGGTTCTAACCGAGATGCCCGCTCGATGTCCTCGTCCACCTCCCATAACACCGGTGCCACCAGTCAAGAGGCCGGAAGTATGGGGGTGGGATCAATGGGCCGCTCCTCGGTATCATAGAGACGGGACAGTGCGTTGGCCTTTGCGTTACGGGAACCTGGTCTGTAAGAGATAGTGAAGCTAAATCTGGTAAAAAACATCGCCCACCTTGCCTGACGAGGATTCAGTCTCCTCGCCGCCCGGATGTACTCCAGATTACGGTGGTCAATCCAGATGAGAAAAGAGTGTTTCACCCCCTCAAGGCAATGTCTCCACACCTTCAGAGCTTTTACCACAGCCAGCAACCCCCGATCCCCCACATCATAGTTTCAGAATGAGCTTCCTCGAAAAGAAAGTGCAGGGTCGAAGCTTCGGGGGCGTGCCCGAGCACTGTGATAGCACGATTCCAACACAAGCCTCGGACGCGTCCACCTCCACTATGAATGTCAAAGAGGGGTCCGGATGCGCCAATACGGGAGCATCGGTAAACAACGCCTTCAGACGACCAAAAGCTCTGTCCTCCTCCGCCAGCCACCGCAACCGCACCGGACCCCCTTCAGCAGTGAGGTAATGGGAGCAGCCACCTGCCCAAAACCCCGGATAAACCTCCGGTAGTAATTGGCAAACCCTAAAAATTGCTGCACCTCCTTTACCGTGGTCAGAGTCGGCCAATTACGCACGGCCACAATGCGGTCACACTCCATCACCACCCCAGATGTGGAAATGCGATACTCCAGGAAACTTGACGTACAGGTCATGCTCCAACAGTCGCCCAAGTACCTTGCGCACCAGAGACACATGCGTGGCGCGTGTGGCGGAATAGATCAGTATGTCATCAATGTAAACCACTACACCCTGCCCATGCAGGTCCCTGAGAATCTCGTCAACAAAGGATTGGAAAACGGCTGGAGCATTTTTCAACCCATACGGCATGACGAGGTACTCATAATGGCCAGATGTGGTACTAAACGCGGTTTTCCACTCATCTCCCTCCGGATTCTCACCAAGTTATACGCGCTCCTAAGATCCAGTTTTGTAAAGAAGCGTGCTCCGTGGATTGACTCCACCGCCATGGCGATGAGAGGTAGTGGGTAACTGAACCCCACTGTGATGGAATTTAGACCTCTATAGTCAATGCACGGATGCAGACCTCCCTCCTTCTTCTTCACATAAAAGAAACTCGAGGAGACAGGTGATGTGGAGGGCCAAATGTATCCCTGTCCAAGAGATTCGGTGACACATGTCTCCATAGCCACCGTCTCCTGTGACATGGGATAGACGGGACTCCTGGGAAGTGCGGCGTTTACCTGGAGGTTTATCGCACAATCACCTCGTCGATGTGGTGGTAATTGGGTCGCTCTCTTTTTACAGAAGGCGAGTGCCAAATCAGCATATCCGGGGGGGATCTCAAGGAAAGGAGTTTGATAGTGAGCATCAACAGTTGTAGATACGTAAGTAACAGCCTCTCAATGGGGCTATCGACTTGTCAACCTCAAAAAAAGCCCCATTGAACAGGAAATAACCTGAGAATTTAGGGTTGTCTTTAAGATTACAAGATTGTTAAAATGGCACATGCTTCCGAAAGCAATGCTCCCGATGGGTGCTTGTCCTAAAACAAACATAATGATCCAATCAATGCAGAATCATAATTAATGTCACACTCAAGGCAAAGGTATGCACAATCACACCCACCCAAACCATTCCTATAATGTTCTTGCTGGCATTGCCAATGTCATCGTCACCTTTATGAATCAAAGCCTCTGTATTCCTGAACGTGCAAGGAGACAAGTCAGGACAGGTAGAAAGGATTTAAGAAAGTCCTGCTCTGCCACTACCTCATAACGACACAACATTCCTCTGCAAAATGGAGTACCACCTCATTGCTCAAAAGGAAACCAAACAGCCTTCCTGAAAAAGTGACATGTTGTACGGTAATAACACATACCCTTCCTTCCTCTTTTTTCTTCCTAATGTACATGGATTCTTCAGCCATGATTAGAGACGTAAGTTTTGGCTGCCTACAGGATTGTTTGCTTTTTGAAACTGGTTTGTCGGATGAAAGTGTACTTTAGGGACACTGGTCACCAACACACACTTATGTGCATTCCTACGGAGATGGTGGGCATCGCCAACGCATGGCAACCAACACACGGCAACCAACGCACGGCAACCAACGCACGGCAACCAACGCACGGCAACCAACGCACGGCAACCAACGCACGGCAACCAACGCACGGCAACCAACGCACGGCAACCAACGCACGGCAACCAACGCATGGCAACCAACGCACGGCAACCAACGCACGGCAACCGAGGATGGCAAACGAGAAAGAGTGACATCCATACAGCTAAACACGATAGTTATATATGACAATATAAAAAATGGATACATATGACATGTCATATTTAACTCTCTTTTATTTATGTTAACATAAACAATAGGTATACATGACATAATATAAACGTTACATAGTTATATGACAATATAAACAATAGGTATATACATGACATAATATAAACATTACATAGTTAAATGACAATATAAACAATAGGTATACATGACATAATATAAACGTTACATAGTTAAATGACAATATAAACAATAGACAATATGACAATATAAATAATATATAGTTAAATATGACAATATAATAATTAGATTACAGCTGTATACAGTATATGACATAATAGGAATAACAGGGAGAATACACATACAGCGGAGGCACCATGAACACCAACAGACACACAGACAAGAACACACACACCATCAATCATGTGCTTCACCTCACAAACAATCAAAACTAAACACAATATCTGTTGCCCCAGAGACAGAACAATGTTAAATATGATGCAGTAACAAAGACAATGGTGTGATGAGAGGACTCCTACACATCACCTCTGATCCCAACACTAACCCTAACCCCTACACATCACCTCTGATCCCAACACCAACCCTAACTCCTATACATCACCTCTGATCCCAACACTAACCCTAAGTCCTACACATCACCTCTGATCCCAACACTAACTCATATACATCGCATCACCTCTGGTCCCAACCCTAACCCTAACTCCTAAACATCACCTCTGATCCCAACACTAACCCTAACTCCTAAACATTACCTCTGATCCCAAAACCAACACTAACTCCTACACATCACCTCTGATCCCAACACTAACTCATATACATCACCTCTGGTCCCAACCCTAACCCTAACTCCTACACATCACCTCTGATCTCAACCCTAACCCTAACTCCTATACATCACATCTGATCCCAACCCTAACCCTAACTCAAATGCATCACATCTGATCCCAACCCTAACCCTAACTCCTACACATCACCTCTGATCTCAACCCTAACCCTAACTCCTATACATCACATCTGATCCCAACCCTAACCCTAACTCAAATGCATCACATCTGATCCCAACCCTAACCCTAACTCCTATACATCACATCTGATCCCAACCCTAACCCTAACTCCTATACATCACATCTGATCCCAACCCTAACCCTAACTCTGACACATCACCCCTGATCCCAACACTAACCCTAACTCCTACATACCCCTACTGATCCCAACACTAACCGTAACTCCTATACATTACCTCTGATCCCAACACTAACTCCTATACATCACCTCTGATTCCAACCCTAACTCCTACACATCACCTCTGATCCCAACACTAACTCCTATACATCACCTCTGATTCCAACACTAACCCTAACTCCTACACATCATCTCTGATCCCAACACTAACCCTAACTCCTACACATCACCTCTGATCCCAACCCTAACTCCTATACATCACCTCTGATCCCAACCCTAACTCCTATACATCACCTCTGATTCCAACCCTAACTCCTATACATCACCTCTGATTCCAACCCTAACTCCTATACATCACCTCTGATTCCAACCCTAACTCCTATACATCACCTCTGATTCCAACCCTAACTCCTATACATCACCTCTGATTCCAACCCTACCTCCTATACATCACCTCTGATTCCAACCCTAACTCCTATACATCACCTCTGATTCCAACTCCAACTCCTATACATCACCTCTGATCCCAACTCCTATACATCACCTCTGATCCCAACACTTTACTTTGACACTGCATCCGTCATAGCACATTAGACCAACACCTTTGGTCCCCCACATCCAAGACCCACACCTTCTACTGGGGCTTATGAAACGCCACAACCGTCCTCAGTCCTACCCATTCAACCCCCCAGTAAAACGACCTGCAGCTTGCCTTTATCCTCGACTGTAGAACCAGGAGGGAGTCGTTAGCATTCAAAGCTATTACAATGACAAGATATTGGGGGATTTTTTTTGGAGTAGCTGATTGATCCTCCCTTAGCCCCTGTGGGTTATCATAGCCAGACAGCTCAACAGCTGTAGAAACTCCAACGGTTATTATAGGTGGGCGGATACAGGTGGTAAACTGAACTGGTCGGTCCACTATGCAGTATGTATGACCCTCTAAGGGCTCGAGTAAGATGGACCCTCTTCCCTTTGGCGCATGGCCCCAGGACCCCCACACCCACACTCATATATGCACACACACACACACACGCTCACACACACTCACATATGCACATACACACACACACACACACGCTCACACACACACAAACACGCTCACATATGCACATACACACACACGTTCACACGTTCACACGCTCACACACACAAGTTCACACGCTCACACACACACACACACACACAAACACGCTCACATATGCACACACACACACACACACACATATTCATTCATAGTCACAGATCATGTACGAAATCTGTCTTGCCTACTTACTAAAACGATATACTGTGTACTAATTGTACTACATACTATTTAGAACATACTGTTTAGTAAAAAATGGATGCAGTAAACATCACACACACACATCCGTGTCAGGCGGTGCAGTTTAAGATGAGGGAGGACAATTTATTTTCATGACCATGGCCTTATTGGATGACTGTCATTCATATTCCATTCACCCAGCTCAATGTAACATCGATGGGTTTAGGCTACTACATTATACTCAAATTTTTGAGGTTGCAACAACCTAGCCTACGAATAAAAGTGTTCAATGTAGGTAAACAGGTCGAGAGACATTTTTAAGTAATCAAGGTGACAGACAGTGACACATTCAATACCGCCTTGCACACTTGCCTGCATCTAGCTGTTCTAAGGTGTAATCATTAAAACCAACAGTTGCAAATGAGAGTTTCTATTGGACAAATTCAGGTATGATCATCCCTGTTTCGTTCCGTTTGTTTCCGTTTGAGAATGAACACACCCCTGATCACACACAAACACAGTTCACTTTCATAGCAGCCACATACGAACAGCATGATACATTTTCTTATTGTATAATTCCTTCTGGCATCTATGCGCTCTCCTCCTTTTCCCTTCGCTTTCATCCATGTCAATGTGCCAATTTGAGTTTGTTATTCACTGTGTCTCATAGCATCATTGCCATGGGCTTTGTCAGTTATTGTCAACACTGGCTACATGTCCCCAATGATTGAGTGAGTCTATTGGCAATTTCCCGTCTGACTAAAAACTCTGCTCTCTATGCAAAGTGATAGTACACTTCCAACTGCAAATTGACAACGTATCACATCAATTCCCTCAGTTTGTGTGGTTGTGTCCCCATGTGAGGGAATATCCAAGAGGCAGAGTTGTTCTGGTTATTAGTATAAAAAAAAATGGTTTGCTTCAGGGCTGTAAGTATCACTTATACAAATCATATATATATATATATATATATATATAGTTTTATTTGTCTGCGTTTATAATGGAGTTCACCTACTCAAGGTAAGGAGGACACTTTCCATGATCAAAGTCTACAAAATTAAGCCCAGGAAAGGTACTCCCCCTACTGGACATATTGCATGTTTTTCCCAACAAACTAAATACAAAATATAGACTGCATGTAATCGATTTGCTTATTCACCACAAATAACAAATAGTAATGCATCCTCACAGACTCTCTGTCTGACATATTTAATCTTATCATAAATGTGACATAGCCTACTTAATCTTATCATACATGTGACATAGCCTACTTAATCTTATCATAAATGTGACATAGCCTACTTAATCTTATCATAAATGTGGCATAGCCTACTTAATCTTATCATAAATGTGACATAGCCTACTTAATCTTATCATAAATGTGACATAGCCTACTTAATCTTATCATAAATGTGACATAGCCTACTTAATCTTATCATAAATGTGACATAGCCTACTTAATCTTATCATAAATGTGACATAGCTAGCCTATTGTATCCATATCCATCATTCACCTTTGTTTTATTATTTATATTTGACCATGGCTTTTCTCCAGTCCCGTAGGCAAATCCTCGGAATGTAATTTCATTTAACAAATGAGTTAGTCATGATTCATCTAGAACAGGTGTACAGGCGTGATCCCCGTGTGTAAAATTGGTGGGCACAAATATTTTCATCCCGTCTTTCACAGGCACAATACACCCTCCCTCTGTTGACCTTGCCTAAAGCTACAATTGCAGGGAATGCGTATGGAACCAGTGACTGTGACGCAGTGCAGGGCCTGTCAAATGCCCGTAGGACTGTATGGCACAATAGCCAAGCTTGCGTTTCATTAATCAATGTCAAAAATGACTGAATGGCATCAGATTATGGTGATCTGTCTCCAGGGTGGCCCGGTTACCACCCAGTTTTAATAATAACACCATAGAAAGTACAACGCACAGGCCGATCCCAAATGTAACACATTGCTGTATCCTACCATTACACATGTCACAGGTATGTTGTGGTGGATAGACGAACAGTCATTGGAAGAAAACTTTATGAACCTCTGGTTTGCAAGCGTATAGCTTTAATGTAGTGGTTATTTATCCGAATTTGTTCTCCCATTATGATAAAATAAGTTTTTATTGAGGTAAAAAAAAAAAAATACTGTAAATAATAAACGCAAAAACCTAGAATTCTTCATACTGTAAATAATAAACGCACGTGTTGACCCCATACATAGGAAGTTACCTCCCTTTTCCTTGCCTATTTGAAGAAATGGCTCGTTGGCGCGGCCTACTGTACTGATGTGACAGTGCGACAGCTGAATGAAGAAATGGCTCGTTGGCGCGGCCTACTGTACTGATGTGACAGTGCGACAGCTGAATGGAGCATATAATGCTAAATAAACAACATTGGCAAGAAAACAACTCTTGTTAAATTCGTGGCAATAATTTCCATTAGCAACAGGCCTACACACCAAATAAATCACATTAATTGTTTTTTGTTGTTGTGAATTTGTCATCTTTATTTGCAAGATGAACAAACCATTTTGGCATGCAAATTCAATCTGCTAAATTACTGTCATAGTCCCCCATCACCGCGCAAGTCATCCAAAGGATGGTAGTTGGAAAGTTTCTCTCGCATTTCTATCACAGCATCCGTGTCCGTTTTTGGTCTTTCTTCCAGCGGCATTCAAATTAATCTCGCTGTGCGTCATGCGTAACAGCTGTGTGTAAAATAGAATCCGGAAATACAAGCATCCAAAGATGGCGTTCTTCTCGTAGAAGAGTCTTACTGGGAAATGAACTATTGCTATTGTTTATTGATTGAAGTTGCATTTTAACAGATACATGATGTCTCTGGAAATGTTCGCCTGCTGTTGATGAATAGACATTTCCCTCAACCAGAATGGCAGGGGTAGAATATACTGCAGTCGGCGGCGATTCCTATACGGTGAGAATATGATGCGTCGTGGCGAGTGTTACATCCTGTTATGAACCGCAAATAGCAGTTTAAAAAAAGAAATAGTCAAATGTAGCCAAAGAGCGATGCATTAAGATACATTTTGTCAAATGTTCAGTCTGTAACTTGAAACAGCTGGATGAGTATGTCCAACATGTTTATTAGATCAACTGCCTGTTTTATTAGTTACGTTAAGGCGTTTAAAGTTTTGTGCTTAGTCTTATTCATTCGTCATTTGAAGATATCACATTCCATTAATACACTCGTGTGTCCATGCAATAACAACATGTGGGTGTGGCCTACATGTCACCTGTGTCACTGCCCACATATTTGAAGTGTCTCTTGAAATATTTATGACCCCTAAGTGAATGGATTTGTTTGTTTGCATTTACAGGAAAACCTAATTGGAACCTTGCTGGCCATTTTTGGTAATTTGCTTGTCAGCATCTCTGTAAGCATTCAGGTAAGCTCAGGCAACTGCCAACCCTCATGTTGTATGTTTTGGATATAACAAGGAGTGGGTGTCCGAAGAGACACAATATTTGTACAACGGTGGTTCTATTTAATTGTCTTTATTTTCCTGAATTCTCCAGAAATACAGCCATGTAACATTAGCGGGGACCAAGGACCCCCGTGCCTTCTACCGAACCAAAACATGGTGGTGTGGCCTGGTACTTACCGTTCTAGGAGAAGCAGCCAACTTTGTCTCCTATGCCTTTGCACCTTTATCTCTAATAGCTCCATTGAATGCAGTGTCTGTCATAGGTAAGCAAATTCCACTTCACTCTCATTGCTCAGGAGCTTGGCCTATCATAGCCTGGGGTGTATTCACTAGATACCGAAGAGAAGCGAACGGATTGGGGAGCGACCTACCTGAATTTGTCCAATAGAAACTCTTGTTTTCATTGCAAAACTTTTCTCGTTTGGACAAAATGGTTTCCGATGCTAATGTTTTTTCTACGGTGCAAAACGTTTTGCCAACAGTGTCAATTTATGAATACAACCCTGAACTTGGAATTTAATGTTGACATGAAATAAAAGGAAATGTGTACCAGATTGAAGTTGTTTATAACTATATTATCGACATTTCGGAAAAGCAAACCATGCCTAAATGTCATGTGGCATTTTTTTAATCATGTTTAATGAACATTTGTTTTTTCTTCTTTTCAGCAAGTTCAATCTTAGGTTTCATTTTCCTGAGAGAGAAATGGAAGCCAAAGGAATTTTTAAGTAAGTTCAATGGGTATTTTACATTTTATGATTCAGTTTTGGAACTGACATTCTGCTTTAGGCAAATTGTATGGAAATTATGCTGAGACAATGCAAATACTGGTCCCACTGCACACGCTGCTATTTGCTATGGATTTTCTTTTCCTCATAAAATAACCTGAATAATAAAGTGTTTTGGGGAAATGGGTGAAAAGTCTCTGAATATTTGTTTGGATGGTTATTCAAAAACATTTTTTTTAAATGTAGTGTATATGCAGCCATTTACTTTTAGCATTTTAGAAATACAAAACCCATATTTGGAAAGTTTGTGTACCAAAAGCATTTCTATACAATGCATGTTAATGCTAACATGATGCTAACATGCTAACGTGAATGCTAACATGCTAACGTGAATGCTAACATGCTAACGTGAATGCTAACATGCTAACATGAATGCTAACATGCTAACATGAATGCTAACATGAATGCTTGTCTTTGACTCTAGAGCGATACGTTTTGTCTTTCCTTGGATGTATCTTGACGGTAGCCGGGACCTACCTCTTTGCCACGTTCGGACCCAACTATCACCAGAAACTTACTGCAGAGAACATAGTGAAACAGGTCGTAGGGTGGCCCTTCCTCTTGTATGTGGTAAGAAATTTGATTCTGTATAGGAGAATGGGGATTGAGGTATTTCATAAATACTCTTTTTAAGTCTACATACTTCACCTTTCTGTGCATAATTAGAATGTATCAGCATAACTTTTTTTTCTTCACCAGGTTGTTGTTTTCTGTGGCAACCCGATTTCCCCCGCCTCTATGTTAGTTATGATAAATGGGCTATTTATAAGAGCTGTAATATCTCCTGTTGTTGTTTGGGTTTTCTACGGGACAGTTCCTGGAGATTATTGCCTTCTGTCTTCTGCTGTACTTCTACAAGCAGCGCAACGCTAATCACCTTGTTGTCATTCTCCTGCTGGTGGCGCTGCTCGGTAAGTTGGACGACGGCAAAATGTTAATGTTCAATATTTAGCAACAACAAACTATTTTCTAGACATCAGCAACAGAGAACAGCAGATGTGTGTGTGTGTGTGTGTGTGTGAGAAGACCTCAACCCACTGATAGGTAGAGCTGTGATAAACAGTCCAATATTAGCTTGATAGGAATTGAACTCAGGTCTAAATAATAGAATTTCATGAAAGTTGCTCTTTACTGAAAATGTCTCTTTTTCACTAACGTTTCTGTTTTTAGAGGGCTTGTTAACCACCTTACTGCATGGTGCTTCTTCCCCAGGTTCTGTGACTGTGATCACAGTGAAAGCAGTGGCAGGCATGCTGGTCCTCAGCGTCCAGGGCACCATGCAGCTCAACTACCCCATCTTCTACGTCATGTTTGTCTGCATGGTTACCACTGTGGTCTTCCAGGCTACGTGAGTGCACAGGCAGTTAGCAATAGCTAACCCTTCATTCCATTTTGCAAAAAAAATACAAATATTTGAGCATATACAGTCCCAGTGGAATGAATGCGTCCAAACTTTTGACTGGTACTGTATGTGGTAAGGACTGTATGTGGTAAGTATTCCATTAGTAGCCTACAGGGTAACTACTAGAGGTCGACCAATTAATCGGAATGGGCGATTTAATTAGGGCCGATTTCAAGTTTTCATAACAATCGGAAATTGGTATTTTTGGACGCAGATTAAAAATATATATATATATATATTTTTTTTTCCACCTTTATTTAACTAGGCAAGTCAGTTAAGAACACATTCTTATTTTCAATGACGGCCTAGGAACAGTGGGTTAACTGCCTTGTTCAGGGGCAGAACGACAGATTTTTACTTTGTCAGCTCTGGGATTCAATCTTGCAACCTTACAGTTAACTAGTCCAACGCTCTAACCACCTGCCTCTCATTGCACTCCACGAGGAGCCTGCCTGTTACGCGAAATGCAGTAAGAAGCCAAGGTAAGTTGCTAGCTAGCATTAAACTTATCTTATAAAAAACAATCCATCAATCATAATCACTAGTTAACTACACATGGTTGATGATATTACTAGTTTATCTAGCGTGTCCTGTGCTGCATTTAATCGATGCGGTGCGCATTCGTGGAAAAAGGACTGTCGTTGCTCCAATGTGTACCTAACCATAAACATCAATGCCTTTCTTAAAATCAATACACAAGTATATATTTTTAAACCTGCATATTTAGTTAATATTGCCTGCTAACACTAATTTATTTTAACTAGGTAAATTGTGTCACTTCTCTTGCAACAGAGTCAGGGTATATGCAGCAGTTTGGGCCGCCTGGCTCGTTGCGAACTGTGTGAAGACTATTTCTTCCTAACAAAGACAGCCAACTTCGCCAAACGGGATGATTTAACAAAATCGCATTTGCGAAAAAAGCACAATCATTGGACGACTGTACCCAAACATAAACACCAATGCCTTTCTTAAAATCAATACACATAAGTATATATTTTTAAACCTGTATATTTTGCTAAAAGAAATTCAGGTTAGCAGGCAGGTGAAATTAGCAGCCAGGTGAAATTGTTTCACTTCTCTTGCGTTCATTGCATGCAGAGTCAGGGTATATGCAACAATTTGGGCCGCCTGGCTCGTTGCGAACTAATTTGAGTTTTACGTAATTATGACATAACATTGAAGGTTGTACAATGTAACAGGAATATTTAGACTTCGGGATGCCACCCGCTAGATAAAATACGGAACGGTTCCGTATTTCACTGAAATAATAAACGTTTTGTTTTCGAAATGATAGTTTCTGGATTCGACCATATTAATCTCTGTGTGTTGTTATGTTATAATTAAGTCTATGATTTGATATTTGATAGAGCAGTCTGACTGAGCAATGGTAGGCAGCAGCAGGCTCGTAAGCATTCATTCAAACAGCCCTTTCGTGCGTTTTTCCAGCAGCTCGTCGCTGTGCTTCAAGCATTGAGCTGTTTATGACTTCAAGCCTATCAACTCCCGAGATGAGGCTGGTGTAACCGATGTGAAATGGCTAGCTAGTTAGCGGGGTGCGCGTTAATAGCGTTTCAAACATCACTCGCTCTGAGACTTGGAGTAGTTATTCCCATTGCTCTGCAAGGGCCGCGGCTTTTGTGGAGCGATGTGTAAAGATGCTTCGAGGGTGGCTTGTCGATGTGTTCCTGGTTCGAGCCCAGGTAGGGGCAAGGAGAGGGATGGAAGCTATACTGTTACACTGGCAATACTAAAGTGCCTATAAGAACATCCAATAGTCAAAGGTATATGAAATACAAATGGTATAGAGAGAAATAGTCCTATAAATACTATATTAACTACAACATAAAACCTCTTACCTTGGAATATGGAAGTCTCATGTTAAAATGAATCACCAGCTTTCATATGTTCTCTGTTCTGAGCAAGGAACTTAAACGTTAGCTTTTTTACTTTTTACATGGCACATATTGCACTTTTACTTTCTTCTCCAACACTTTGTTTTTGCATTATATAAACCAAATTGAACACGTTTCTATTTATTTGAGGCTAAATAGATTTTTATTGATGTATTATATTAAGTTAAAATAAGTGTTCATTCAGTATTGTTGTAATTATAATTTTTTACAAATAAAAAACATTTAAATCGGCCGATTTTAATCGGCATCGGCTTTTTTTGGGGGGTCCTCCAATAATCTGTATCGGCGTTGAAAAATCATAATCGGTCGACCTCTAGTAACTACATGTGTTGTTTATATATAAGGTCTACTGCTATGTAAGACACTTGTATTGTGTTTGACTGACACCTCATTGTGAACCCTCTCAGGTTTCTCTCCCAGGCTACTCACCTGTACGACTCCTCCATGATAGCCTGTGTGAACTACATCCTATCCACATCCTTTGCGATTGTCGCAGGTAAGAGAGCTGCTGACATTGTCAATTTAATCTCTGTGGAATCACAGCTCAAGAAGGTGTGAACATCAGTCTTTTCTTTTCACATCTACAGGAGCCATATTTTACCTGGAGTTTAATCACGAAGACATTCTTCACATCTGCATGTTTTTGTTGGGGTGAGTAGGCGGTTCTATAATAGTCCACATGTGTCAGACTGGACATATGGTGATATGGCCCCAAAACTAGAGCTATCAGACAATTAAACAAATGAGATGTTTTTTTTCTATTAGTTAATGAATCTACAGATTAATCAGTTGTGTCATAAGTGCTATGTGATTGATAGTTTGAGTTTATTTTATTTTTACAGGGACAGTGCACATTAATCAACGTTTCAGTAAAAGTGCCGGTTTTAGCCAGCCGGCTAATTTTCAACCGCAGTCCCTGGGCAGGTTATTAAAAACAATTACAATATAGACAATAGCAACATAGGACAAGCAAGACATAGCATATAGACAGAGCAACATTGGACAAGCAAGATGTAGCATACAGACAGAGCAACATTGGACAAGCAAGACATAGCATACAGACAGAGCAACATTGAACAAGCAAGACATAGCATACAGACAGAGCAACATAGGACAAGCAAGACATAGCATACAGACAGAGCAACATTGAACAAGCAAGACATAGCATACAGACAGAGCAACAGAACAAAAAGCAGCAAAACAAAATTAATAAAAGCAACAAAGTGTTTCCACACCTCACAAGCTACAGACAACATGGAAAGCGGCAACACACAGCTAGGGACCATGTTCACAAATTTACATTTACATTTTACATTTAAGTCATTTAGCAGACGCTCTTATCCAGAGCGACTTACAAATTGGTGCATTCACCTTATGACATCCAGTGGAACAGCCACTTTACAATAGTGCATCTAAATCTTTTAGGGGGGGGGGGGTGAGAAGGATTACTTTATCCTATCCTAGGTATTCCTTAAAGAGGTGGGGTTTCAGGTGTCTCCGGAAGGTGGTGATTCACTCCGCTGTCCTGGCGTCGTGAGGGAGTTTGTTCCACCATTGGGGGGCCAGAGCAGCGAACAGTTTTGACTGGGCTGAGTGGGAACTGTACTTCCTCAGTGGTAGGGAGGCGAGCAGGCCAGAGGTGGATGAACGCAGTGCCCTTGTTTGGGTGTAGGGCCTGATCAGAGCCTGGAGGTACTGAGGTGCCGTTCCCCTCACAGCTCCGTAGGCAAGCACCATGGTCTTGTAACGGATGCGAGCTTCAACTGGAAGCCAGTGGAGAGAGCGGAGGAGCGGGGTGACGTGAGAGAACTTGGGAAGGTTGAACACCAGACGGGCTGCGGCGTTCTGGATGAGTTGTAGGGGTTTAATGGCACAGACAGGGAGCCCAGCCAACAGCGAGTTGCAGTAATCCAGACGGGAGATGACAAGTGCCTGGATTAGGACCTGCGCCGCTTCCTGTGTGAGGCAGGGTCGTACTCTGCGGATGTTGTAGAGCATGAACCTACAGGGCCACCGCCTTGATGTTAGTTGAGAACGACAGGGTGTTGTCCAGGATCACGCCAAGGTTCTTAGCGCTCTGGGAGGAGGACACAATGGAGTTGTCAACCGTGATGGCGAGATCATGGAACGGGCAGTCCTTCCCCGGGAGGAAGAGCAGCTCCGTCTTGCCGAGGTTCAGCTTGAGGTGGTGATCCGTCATCCACACTGATATGTCTGCCAGACATGCAGAGATGCGATTCGCCACCTGGTCATCAGAAGGGGGAAAGGAGAAGATTAATTGTGTGTCGTCTGCATAGCAATGATAGGAGAGACCATGTGAGGTTATGACAGAGCCAAGTGACTTGGTGTATAGCGAGAATAGGAGAGGGCCTAGAACAGAGCCCTGGGGGACACCAGTGGTGAGAGCACGTGGTGAGGAGACAGATTCTCGCCACGCCACCTGGTAGGAGCGACCTGTCAGGTAGGACGCTATCCAAGCGTGGGCCGCGCCGGAGATGCCCAACTCGGAGAGGGTGGAGAGGAGGATCTGATGGTTCACAGTATCGAAGGCAGCCGATAGGTCTAGAAGGATGAGAGCAGAGGAGAGAGAGTTAGCTTTAGCAGTGCGGAGCGCCTCCGTGATACAGAGAAGAGCAGTCTCAGTTGAATGACTAGTCTTGAAACCTGACTGATTTGGATCAAGAAGGTCATTCTGAGAGAGATAGCGGGAGAGCTGGCCAAGGACGGCACGTTCAAGAGTTTTGGAGAGAAAAGAAAGAAGGGATACTGGTCTGTAGTTGTTGACATCGGAGGGATCGAGTGTAGGTTTTTTCAGAAGGGGTGCAACTCTCGCTCTCTTGAAGACGGAAGGGACGTAGCCAGCGGTCAGGGATGGGTTGATGAGCGAGGTGAGGTAAGGGAGAAGGTCTCCGGAAATGGTCTGGAGAAGAGAGGAGGGGATAGGGTCAAGCGGGCAGGTTGTTGGGCGGCCGGCCGTCACAAGACGCGAGATTTCATCTGGAGAGAGAGGGGAGAAAGAGGTCAGAGCACAGGGTAGGGCAGTTTGGGAACCACTGTCAATCTGATTGACCTTTAGCCATGTCTTCAAGCATTTTGTGAAAGTGTGATATGTGGTGCAGTTATGTGTGTCTGATGGCATTGTATTCCAGACATGGGAAGCTCTCACAGAGAAAATGGATTTACTAAAGGTGCTTTTCCTTAAGGGAACTATACAGTCACCTCTCATGCAGACCTTTAAACTACTGAGTGGAGGGGGAGCCAGGCCATTTAGGATCTTGAATACAAGACATGCGTCGGTGTATTGCACAAGATTTTCCCAACTCAGGAGCTCATGCTTTCTGAGGATGTAACAGTGATGATGGCTATTGGGCTTCCTATCCATGTAATGTCTTATCTCTGTCCTTCATTAGATGTTTCTCTTGTTTCCTGGGAGTCTTCCTGATTACCAAGAACAGGAAAAGGCTAAAGGCCTTTGAACCCTATGTGACAATGGACATGTCGCAAGGTAATGAAGGTACAGTTCCCTTTGCTGTGACGCATGCCCCCCCTCCAATGTCCCCAATACGAATTCAATAGCTTGCTGACGTTGTACGGTAAATTCCTTGCATCTTCTGACTTTGATATCAAAACTCGCTTGACTGTCTTGCAACATTAACCAAAAAAAAGCTACCTGTGAATTATGATTGATTGCCACCATGGTGCTCTCCACGCGACACAGGAAATCTAACGGGAATTAAAGACAATAGGTCAATTGGTTTCTCTGCCCCATTGCCATGAATTCAAACTCACATTGAGTTAATGACATATGCCTTGTGTTACAGATTCACCTTGTGTTATGAATTCATGTCATTCTCACCCCTTTTCCTAAACACAGGTATTCCCACCATTCACGACAAGGGCTGGCGAGCAGTGCAGCCGGACTATAACGGTTCCTTTTCCTACGGTGCCCTGGTTAACAATGACAGCGTGGCGCCCGCCACTCTACCAGAGCTGGATCATGACCAGCTGGCAGTCACACCCAGTCCCACCGCCGCCCCCTATAGTTCGGCTGACCTGAAGAACGACTGAGGCACCTTTCAGACGTGCTTCAACCCCCACCCCACCCGTAGGCTGCGTCTCAATCCTCCACCCTTCTCCTGAAGTGGTGCACACGTCTGGAAAAGGGTTCAGAATAGGGATGTAACCATAGACTCAGTGTAGGATGATGTCATCATTACTATGTTACCCCCATCTGGCCATGTCTAACAATAAGGAAGTGTTTTGTGGGTTGTCAGAATCATGCTGTACAGCGGTGGTTCCCAAACTGTGGGGTACCCCCCCCCCCCAAAATAAACATTTATGATTGTTATTTTTTTTGGGGGGGGGGGGCACCCAGTCCAACTTTCAACTTACTCTTGAAAAGTTTTAGTAGTAGAATGCAGAAAGTGCAACTTCTAAATTGGGTAGTACATCATCAGTTCCTCTTGTCATGTCAGTCATTGCCTTCCTTAGTGAGCTATGTATAACCTGTCAGAAATGTCCCGATCAACTATCCCATGTTGGCTAACATTTTCTAGATAGGTTTTTTTAGCCCTTGGATTTTATGTTTGAGTCTTCCAGCATTGTTCCTCAATGCTGGAAGGGGGGTCTGGGTAGTTCCCAAAACTGGAAGGGGTGTCTGAGTGAAAGTTTGGGAACCCCTACTCTACAGTAATTCAACTGAGCTGTACACTCTTCTTTTAATGTCTTCCTATCCACGGACTGCAATGAGGGGCATTTCAACCATGTGACATTAGCTTTATTCCTGCAAATCATTCCAAGAAAGTTACTGAAGTATCCTGACGTTGTCACTGACCACGGACAAACATCGACCTGGATCCACGCAATCCACGCCCATAGACATGTCATACCTTTGGACATTAATGTGCCTTAGACTAAAGCACCCTGCCTGTTTCTCCCTGCTGCTGTGTGTTCGCCACATAAGATTGAGTGACTTATTCCATGTTAATGCATTTCTGCAGGATTTCTTTCAATAGACTTGCCAATGAATACTGTCTGCAGTTTTCCTTGTATGTTTTGCTTGAGCAGTTGAAGTCACCCTACAATTCTGCCTCTGACGAGTAAGACGGTGTACGACTGCTTAGTCCAAAAATGACCAAAATGCTTATAAACTGTTATTGTTTTAAGTTATTTTAGTTGCATTTGAATCATCAAGTTGTAGTTGGGACTATGGTCTTAAATGCACAATGATTGTGTGAATTTCATGTAAAACTGAAAGAAATGGTGATTTAAAAAAAAAAAGTACCATATTTATTGTGTTTGAAGCATAATGTGATAAAAGTTGGACGGCTTTATTCAAGTGGTCTTCTTGTGTTAGGAATGGATTTGACGCTCGGGCTTCGAATCTACATAGCGTCTGACTAGGAGTGCTGATCTAGGATCAGGTCCACCCTGTCCATGTAATCCTGGATCAGCACTCTTTAACTCTTGAGACGCTTTGTGGCTACGGGCTGTGCTCTGCTCACCACACTATCCATTTATAACAATGTCAATGAGTGTGATGCCACTTTTCTGCTCTTTAAAAAAAAAAAAAACATGTTTTTAAGTTGGGATCTACCTTTAGTTTAGCTGCGTTTATTATGTGGACTAAATGGGATTCTCAATGTCTTAAGTTATATAGATGTTATGACAATTTCCTTGTATCACTGTGCAAGCTAAACCAATATGAAGAAATGTCCAATGAGTGACTGAGCTGATTTAGAATAGACTACTGACGTCTCTGGTCAACACTTGTTGTTTGTCATTCTGCCAGTCTTTTCAGTGAATAGGAAATCCAGAGGTACTGACACGACCAATGAGCTCACAGTATACTATTGTTTTCTTCCTGTAACGAATGATTTGTAACCCTTAACCTCATTGCCACCACTGTTGCTGTATTATGAACTAGGTAAGCAAATAAATAATATACTACTGACGTTCATGCAAAAGATTCATGTATAGATATGACTATATGAAACATTAAATTGAGAGGATATCCAAATATAATTTAGGTGATGACAGAACGTCGTTTTTCCACTAGGGTGGATGAGCTGCAACAAGTCAATTTGGAATCTCGCACTCTGAGGTGAGCTGAAATTGAGGAAATATTAGTTTCAGACCTGTTATTTTCTTAGTCATGCAGTTTTTGTGGTATGTTAAATATCTCAAAAGATTTTACAACCCCATTGTCACTGTCGCAATATATCACCGAAGAGCTTCAGCATAGGGCTTCAGTAAAGTCCAGTGTGCGGTGTGTTTACTGCGTGCTTGCCACCAATCTTGAACACGAACATCCTCCCCTTGCTCAATTACCATTGGTAGAAAAGCGCATCAACTGGGTTATCATTGGTCTCACCTGGCAGTGACCGGTGCTGGTGTAGGCTGCATCAGATATTGTACAATAATCTAATGTAAAGAAACACTGCGTCAGAGAGATACATCAACAACTGTTACCAACTGTTTTTCTTCAGGCGACAGTGAATGTTGATATTTCCGGCTGGACTGTCTTGACCAGAAATCATATTGACATTCTGGAATATTTTTTTTCTTTCTCAATGATAGTGGTAAGTCGTTTCAAGAGACCACTATTCCCTCTGTTGTCACTATAAAAAAAAATCTAAATATATGCGCGATTTTGATTCGTTGACATGTCGCTGTGTGTCACTTTGACATTGATGGGGTTTCGCCCTTAGTGACAGCTCAGCCGGCGCTAAGCTTTTATCTGGCAGCTCTTATGTAACAAGTTTTGAAACAAATCGGTAGCTTTTAAAGAGAGGCAAGTAAATATTACGTTAGGCTACAATGTTACAGGCTTGCGTTGTTGACATGCTGTGCAGTTTTGGCTACATCATTTGCTGTAGTCTGTAGGCTATTCTGCGGGTTGGAAAGAAAAGTATGGCAGTTACGTTACCAGTCAGAAGTTTGGACACCTACTCATTCAAGGGTTTTTCTTTCTTTGTACTATTTTCTACATTGTAGAATAATAGTGAATACATCAAAACTATGAAATAACACATATGGAATCATGTTGTAAGCAAAAAAAAGTATTTTATATTTGAGATTCTTCAAAGTAGCCACCCTTTGCCTTGATGACAGCTTTGCACACTCTTGGCATTCTCTCAACCAGCACCTGAAATGCTTTTCCAACAGCCTTGAAGGAGTTCCCACATATGCTGAGCACTTGTTGGCTACTTTTCCATCACTCTGCTATCCAACTCATCCCAAACCATCTCAATTGGGTTGAGGTCGGTTGATTGTCGAAGCCAGGTCATCTGATGCAGCACTCCATCACTCTCCTTTTTTTTGGTTAGCCCTTACACAGCCTGGAGGTGTGTTGGGTCATTGTTCTGTTGAAAAACAAATGATAGTCCCACTAAGTGCAAACCAGATGGGATGGTGAATCGCAACAGAATGCTGTGGTAGCCATGCTGGTTAAGTATGCTTTACATTTTAAATAAATCACTGACAGTGTCACCAGCAAAGCACCATCACACCTCCTCCTCCATGCTTCATGGTGGGAACCACACATGCGGAGATCATCCATTCACCTACTCTGCATCTCACTAATACACAATTTGGACAGATTTTCACCGGTCTAATGTCCATTCCTCGTGTTTCTTGGCCCAAACAAGTCTCTTCTTCTTATTGGTGTCTTTTAGTAGTGGTTTCTTTGCAGCAATTTGACCACGAAGGCCTGATTCACGCAGTCTCCTCTGAACAGTTGATGTTGAGATGTGCCTGTTACTTCTCGGACTGCAATTTCTGAGGCTTATTCTCTGCAGCAGAGGTAACTCTGGGTCTTCCTTCCCTGTGGCAGTCCTCATGAGAGCCAGTTTCATCATAGCACTTGATGGTTTTTGCAACTGCACTTTAAGAAACTTTAAAAGTTCTTGACATTTTCTGGATTCAAGTCTTAAAGTATTGATGGACTGTCATTTCTCTTTTCTTATTTGAACTGTTCTTGCCATAATATGGACTTGGTCTTTTACCAAATAGGGCTATCTTCTGTATAACACCCCTACCTTGTCACAACACAACTAATTGGCTCAAACGCATTAAGAAGGAAAGAAATCCCACAGATTAACTTAGTACAACAGTGTACTACTGATAATTGAAATGCATTCCTGGTGACTACCTCATGAAGCTGGTTGAGAGAATGTCAAGAGTGTGCAAAGCTGTCATCAAGGCAACGGGTGGCTACTTTGAAGAATCTCAAATATAAAATATGTTTTGATTTGTTTAACACTTTTTTTGGTTAATACATGATTCCATATGTGTTATTTCATAGTTGTGATGTCTTCACTATTATTCTACAATGTAGAAAATAGTAAAAATAAAGAAAACCCCTTGAATGAGTAGGTGTGTCCAAACTTTTGACTGGTACTCTACATCATTGTATTTCAGCTTGACAGCGTACAGCATTCTTCTTCTATGATTATGAACGACATAGTAAGTTCTTACTACATAGTATTAATTTATAATTCAGGTTAGGTAGTGCTTCAATTATCCTTCTATTGGCCGCCAGATGTCACCCTATCCCACAACAGCGTTAGAAATTATCCTCAATTGATGTATTTGTTCAGGGCCCTGGTTCACCAATCTACTTGCCAAATTCGGCCAGCTGTTGATTTTATTCCCCCCCTTCATGTTTTCTGAACACTTGTATTTATGTTGGACATAAAATACTATGAAATTTAAATGAGGAAATCTGTTCCCAAGTATTCCCACGCATAAATAGGGAGACACCTCCTCCTCCTAGAGAGACACGTGATTGTATCCCAATGTGATCAAGGTTTGAAATTATTTTTTCGTTGTTGTCAAGTATTATATCTGGTTGGGATTCTTGCAGTCAATTTGCAGTGTACAAATGATTTATAACTATGTCTCCCCCCCCACTCGCTACCATCTGCTCAAGGAAAAATCTGCCCACTGCTGAATGTAATTGGGGACCTCTGGTGTAGGGTATAAATGCTTGTGTTGCGGTCTTATAATGGGAAACACCCATAGACTTATAAGGACAAATAGGAATATCTGCAGTGTTTTGGTTTGTTCAATATTCTCATCAATTTGTTGACTAGAACTGTCTGTCTGTCATAAGATTGTGAGACCATGCAAGGAGCAGGGAATTGCACCATCAATGTATACAATAGATATATTACTTGAGACAAGTAAATACTAAATTCTCTCTCTCTCTCTCTTTCCCTCTCTCTCTCTCTCTCTCTCTCTCTCTCTCTCTCTTTCTCTCTCTTTCTCTCTCCCCCCCTCCAGTCTTGTCCCTGCTAGAAGCCCCAGAAAAGTTCCACCCCCCCTAGCGGCTCACCTCTCCATCCTCTGTTCCCTGCCTCTGTGTCTTTGGACCTGGGTAGCCATGCTGCGGGAGGGGGCCAAGGCCTGGAGCAACGTCTCGGAGGCCTACAGCAGCGACCCTGAAGAGGAGGAGGAGGATGAGGACATGGTATGTGAGGAAGACGAGGACAGAGAGGAAGAGATGATGGACCTGAGTGAGCTGCCCACCGCCCTGTTCGCCTGCAGCGTCCACGAGGCCGTGTTCGAGGAGGACCGCCACCGGGTGAGACACTAGTGATGCTATCACTTCCTAGTTTGGTTTCACCACACCCTCTTGTTGGGAGCAATTCACTTTTTTAAAATCTGACTATCCATCAGAGGAGGCTGGTGGGAGGAGCTATAGGAGGACAGGTTCAATGTAATGGCTGGAATGGAATAAATGGAACTGTATCAAACACATCAAATATATAGACTCCGTTCCATTAATTCCATTCCAGCCATTACAATGAGCCCGTCCTCCTATAGCTCCTCCTACCAGCCGCTGCTATCCATGCACCTTACATTAGTTCTGGATTAAGTTCCAAAAATAGCATGATGTCATTATCAGCGAGAATTTGCACCTCACACAGCCTCAGCCTGGCCAAATTCAGTCATCTCTCCCACAGTGGCTGCCAATGGCCCAGGAAGCACACCTGCTGCCACAGGGTTCATTGGGGACATCAATGCCTGGAAACATCCCATGCTGGGGTCTGATATGATGACTCACACATCACACACTGTCCCTAGCTGAGCCACTTGCCATGTTACCTCACTCTCTCTGTTCCCTCTCTCGTTACCTCACTCTCTCTGTTCCCTCCCTATTTACCTCATTACCTCTGTTCCTCCCTAGTTACCTCACTCTCTCTGTTCCCTCTTTGTTCCCTCTCTAGTTCCCTCACTTTCTCTGTTCCCTCTCTAGTTACCTCACTCTCTCTGTTCCCTCTTTCGTTACCTCACTCTCTCTGTTCCCTCCCTATTTACCTCATTACCTCTGTTCCTCCCTAGTTACCTCACTCTCTCTGTTCCCTGTTTCGTTACCTCACTCTCTCTGTTCCCTCTTTCGTTACCTCACTCCCTCTGTTCCCTCCCTAGTTACCTCATTCTCTCTGTTCCCTCTCAAGTTACCTCACTCTCTCTGTTCCCTCTTTCGTTACCTCACTCCCTCTTTTCTCTCTCATTTTCTCTCTCTTTCCCTCCCTCTGTCTCTTCAGGCAAGTGATAAACAACACACAATCATGCAACTAAAATTGGCACCAAATGCCCCTTTAAATGAATCACTCTCCCTTTTAATGCCCCTTTAAATGAATCACTCTCACTTTGAATGCCCCTTTAAATTAATCACTCTCACTTTGAATCCCCCTTTAAATTAATCACTCTCACTTTTAATCCCCCTTTAAATGAATCACTCTCACTTTGAATGCCCCTTTAAATTAATCACTCTCCCTTTTAATCCCCCTTTAAATGAATCACTCTCCCTTTTAATGCCCCTTTAAATGAATCACTCTCCCTTTTAATGCCCCTTTAAATGAATCACTCTTTAATGCCCCTTTAAATGAATCACTCTCCCTTTTAATGCCCCTTTAAATGAATCACTCTCCCTTTTAATGCCCCTTTAAATGAATCACTCTCCCTTTTAATGCCCCTTTAAATGAATCACTCTCCCTTTTAATCCCCTTTAAATGAATCACTCTCCCTTTTAATGCCCCTTTAAATGAATCACTCTCCTTTGAATGCCCCTTTTTAATCACCCTTTGAAAAATGAATCACTCACTTTTAATCCCCCTTTAAATGAATCCCCTTTAAAAATGAATCACTCTCCCTTTTAATCCCCTTTAAATGAATCACTCTCCTTTAAAAATGAATCACTCTCCTTTTAATGCCCCTTTAAATGAATCACTCTTCCTTTAAATGCCCCTTTAAAAATGAATCACTCCCCTCCCCTTTTAATCCCCCTTTAAATGAATCACTCTCCCTTTTAATCCCCTTTAAATGAATCACTCTCCCTTTTAATGCCCCTTTAAATGAATCACTCTCCCTTTTAATCCCCCTTTAAATGAATCACTCTCCCTTTTAATGCCCCTTTAAATGAATCACTCTCCCTTTTAATGCCCCTTTAAATGAATCACTCTCACTTTGAATGAACCTTTAAATTAATCACTCTCACTTTGAATGCCCCTTTAAATTAATCACTCCACTTTGAATGACCCTTTAAATTAATCACTCCACTTTGTGAACTTGGTTGTTTGTACATCCTTCCCTCCCCATCATTTTATTCCTGACATTATATAGATTCCCAATTGCCTTTTTCAAGCTTTAATATTGCAGATAAAGGCACAATCTATCAATGTAATTTTCTGCATCAAAGTTCTTGACATACTGACCTTCATGTCTTAAAGTAATGATGGACTGTTGTTTCTCTTTGCTTATTTGAGCTGTTCTTGCGATAAGATGGACTTGGTATTTTACCAAATAGGGCTATCTTCTGTACACCAACCCTAACCTTGTCACAACACAACTGATTGGCTCAAATGCATTAAGAAGGAAAGAAATTCCACAAATGAACTTTTAACAAGGCACACCTGTTAATGGAAATGCATTCCAGGTGACTACCTCATGAAGCTGGTTGAGAGAATGCTAAGAGTGTGCAAAGCTGTCATCAAGGCAAAGGGTGGCTACTTTGAAGGATCTTAAATATTAAATATATTTTGATTTGTTTAACACTTTTTTGGTTACTACATGATTCCATATGTGTTATTTCCTAGTTTTGAGCCAATCAGTCTTCACTATTATTCTACACTGTAGAATATAGTAAAAATAAAGTCAAACCCTTGAATGAGTAGGTGTGTCCAAACTTTTGACTGGTACTCTATATCTTACTAGATTCAGGATATTTAAGCCTCTATACAGCCCAGGCTGTGTAGTGAAGGAGGGAACGCAAAACAAACAATACTTTTAAAATGTTCTGCCACTCTATTCCAATTTGGCTGTCACAGCATCCATTCCTCCAGCTGGCATGTTTCACATCCCACTCTCTCTCTATTCCCTTCGCTTTCACTCTCTCTGTTCCCTTTCTTGTTACCTCACTCTCTCTGTTCCCTCTCTCGTTCCCTCACTCTCTCTGTTCCCTTTCTCGTTACATACAAATTCAAATGTGCAACAGTTGTTCCATCCCCGACCCCAACTCAAGAGAAGACTTGATGTGTGAATGTGTTTAAGAAGGCATGCAAAATTGATTAACCAATATCTAGTCCCGTTGTGACCCATCTTCACAAGCACCTCTGTGCAGTCAGACCATTTGATTATTCTGTGCCGCCAGGGCCACAATAATATACCTCCTCTTTAATTGTCCGAGTGCGACTCCCTTCTTATGGGTTACTGCAGCCAGTGTTTGCCGGCACTGCCACTACCTGGGTGGGTGTACTCCACTGGAATTCCTACCGGCCAGGTACGAGGACGTCAAGGTTCTCATTAGCAGCTTTGAAAAATCCTTGTATATTATGTTCACCCTTCCGGGGGCTTTGGCTTTTAGACAAACCCTGCCAGGCAGGCTCAGAATCTTGAGGGGGCGGTTCTGATCTCATTTAAATTGCACAACAAATCTGATAACTATAATGTGGACTTTCCAAGATACAGTTTATGTCATCCTATCATCAGTAATAATGTCTCAGATGGCAACTGATCTGACATCATATTCTTTAAGTATGAACACATATTTTCAACTGGTTGGATTACCGAAATAGGGTTCTGGTCCCCACCCTTTTGATGTTTTCAGACTCTCTCTATGTTAACAAAGGACTTTCTAAGAGTCACTCTGTTGAGTAGAGAGAGAGGAAAGGAGGAAAGGTATTTATGGGGGTCATAAACCTCAACAGGCCAACGGCATGACAACATCATGGGAAAATCCAAAGAAATCAGCCAAGAACTCGGGAAAAAAATTGTAGACAAGTCAGTTTCATCCTCCAGAGCAAACACCTGATTTCCAAACGCCTGAAGGTACCACGTTCATCTGTACAAACAATAGTACGCAAGTATAAACACCATGGGACCACGCAGCCGTCATACCGCTCAGGAAGGAGACGCGTTTTGTCTTCTAAAGATGAACGTGCTTTGGTGCGAAAAGTGCAAATCAATCCCAGAACAACAGCAAAGGACTTTGTGAAGATGCTGGAGGAAACAGGTACAAAGGTATCTATATCCACAGTAAAATGAGTCCGTCCAAACCGTGAAGCACGGGGGTAGCAGCATCATGTTGTGGGGAGCTTTGCTGCAGGAGGGGCTGGTGCACTTCACAAAATAGATGGTTTCATGAGGATGGACAATTATGTGGATATATTGAAGCAACATCTCAAGACATCAGTCAGGAAGTTAAAGCTTGGTTGCAAATGGGTCTTCCAAATGGACAATGACCCCAAGCATACTTCCAAAGTTGTGACAAAATTGCTTAAGGACAACAAAGTCAAGGTATTGGCGTGGCCATCACAAAGCCCTGACCTCAATCCCATAGAACATTTGTGGGCAGAACTGAAAAAGTGTGTGCGAGCAAGGAGGCCTACAAACCTGACTCAGTTACACCAGCTCTGTCAGGAGGAATGGGCCAAAATTCACCCAACTTATTGTGGGAAGCTTATGGAAGGCTACCCGAAACGTTTGACTCAAGTTAAACAATTTGAAGGCAATGCTACCAAATACTAGTTGAGTGTATGTAAACTTCTGACCCACTGGGAATGTGATGAAAGAAATAAAAGCTGAAATAAATCATTCTCTCTACTATTATTCTGACATTTCACATTCTTAAAATAAACTGGTAATCCTAACTAACCTAAAACAGAGAATTTGCACTAGGATTAAATGTCAGGAATTGTGAAAAACTGAGTGTAATCAGTTGAGTGTAACCGGGTCTCTAATCCGGACGCTTATAAGAAATCCCGCTATTTCCTCAGACGAACCATCAAACAAGCAAAGCATCAATACAGAATTAAGATTGAATCCTACTACACAGGCTCTGATGCTCGCCAGTTGTGGCAGGGCTTGAAAGCTATGAAGGACTACAAAGGGAAGCCCAGACGCGAGCTGCCCAGCAACACGAGCCTAACAGACCAGCTAAATGCCTTTTATGCTCACTTCGAGGAAAGCAACACTGAAGCATGCACAAGAGCACCAGCTGTTCTGGATGACTGTGTGATACTGCTCTCGGTAACCGATGTGAGCAAGTCCTTTAAACAGGTCAACATTCACGAAGCCGTGGGGCCAGATGGATTACTAGGATGTGTACTCAAAGCATGCAAGGACCAACTGGAAAGTGTCTTCACTGACATTTTAAACCTCTCCCTGACTGAGTCTGTAATACTTACATGTTTCAAGCAGACACCATAGTCCCTGTGCCCTAGGAAGTGAAGGTAACCTGCCTAAATGATTACCGACCCGTAGCACTAACATCAGTAGCCATGATGTGCTTTGAAAGGCTGGTCATGGCTCACATCAACAGCATCCTCCAGGATACCCTAGACCCACTCCAATTCGCATACCGCCCCAACAGTTCCACAGATGACGCGATCTAAATCGCACTCCACACTGCCTTTTCCAACCTGGACAAAAGGAACACCTATGTGAGAATGCTGTTCATTGACTACAGCTCAGCGTTCAACACCATAGTGCCCACAAAGCTCATCACTAAGCTAAGGACCCTGGGACTAAACACCTACCTCGGCAACTGGATCCTGGACTTCCTGACGGGCCTCCCCCAGGTGGTAAGGGTAGGCAACAACATGTCTGCCACGCTGATCCTCAACACCGAGGCCCCTCAGGGGTGAGTCCCCTCCTGTACTCCCTGTTCACCCACGACTGTGTGGCCAAACACAACTCCAACACTATCATTAAGTTTACTGATGACACAACAGTGGTAGGCCTGATGAGACAGCATATAGGGAGTAGGTCAGTGAACTGGCAGTGGTGCCAGGACAACAACCTCTCCCTCAATGTGAGCAAGGCAAAGGAGCTGATCGTGGACTACAGGAAAAGGCGGGCCGAACAGGCCCCATTAACATCAGCGGGGCTGTAGTGGAGCGGGTCGAGAGTTTCAAGTCCCTTGGTGTCCACATCACCAACGAACAATCATGGTCCAAACACACCAAGACAGTCGTGAATAGGGCACGACAAAACCTATTCCCCCTCAGGAGACCGAAAAGATTTGGCATGGGTCCCCAGATCCTCAAAAAGTTCTACAGCTGCATAAACGCCTGGTATGGAAACTTCTCGGAATCTGACCGCAAGGGGCTACAGAGGGTAGTGCGTACGGCCCAGTACATCACTTGGGCCAAGCTTCCTGCCATCCAGGACCTATATAATAGGCGGTGTTGGAGGAAAACTCATAAAATTGTCAGAGATTCCAGTCACCCAAGTCATTGACTGTTTTCTTTGCTACCGCACGGCAAGCGGTACCGGAGCTCCAAGTGTAGGACCAAAAGGCTCCTTAACAGCTTCTACCCTCAAGCCATAAGACTGCTGAACATTACATTGACATCATCAGCATTTGTGGGTTCGATTACATTCTCAAAATGGACAGAAACACATAACTTTCTTCTGAAACTCTTCAGTCTATTCTTGTTTTGAGAAATTAAGGCTATTCCAAGTGAGAAATTGCCAAGAAAGATCTCGTACATCGCTCTGTACTACTCCCTCACAGAACAGCGCAAACTGGCTCTAACCAGAATATAAAGAGGAGTGGGAGGCCCCGGTGCACAACTGAGCAAGAGGACAAGTACTTTAGAGTGTCTAGTTTGAGAAACAGTCCTCAACTGGCAGTTTCATTGAATAGTACCAGCAAAACACCAGTCTCAACTTCAACTGTGAAGAGGCAACTCCGGACTGCTGGCCTTCTAGGCAGAGTTTCAAAGAAAAAGCCAAAATCTCAGACTGGCCAATAAAAAGAAAAGATTAAGATAGGCAAAGAACACAGACAATAGACAGAGGAACTCAGCCTAGATGGCCCAGCATTGTTGAGCCTGGTGTTTTGCGGGTACTATTTAATGAAGCTGCCAGTTGAGGACCAGTCTTTCATCCCGTCGTTATGGAGCAACGGCCTTGTGCTAATACTTCATTTTTGCTATCTGGTACTTACCTGAAAGGATTCAACATTATTTGGAAGTACCATTTGGTATCAGAATAGTAACTACCGGGACCTCCCGAGTGGCGCATCGGTCTAAGGCACTGCAGTGCTTGAGGCGTCACTACAGATCCGGGTTCGATCCAATGTCGTATCAGAATATGAGGGGTGTGTGAGGGAGTATTCAGTTAGTAACGAGAGAGAAGGAAGGGTGGCGGCGGAGTGGTTTAGGGAAAGGTCAGGATGGCTATTAAGACCGCCCGATTCAGAGACTTTCAGAGATGCTTTCAGTGCTGCTGGCAGGAGCAATACTTTTAGGCTACTTTCACTGTCTATGGTGATTCAGGAAGACCCCCTATCACAAAACAATAGCACAATGCTTTTTGTGGTGCAGACATGCAGCACTACCATGGAACAGAAGTGAAGCATCGGTAGTGCAGGGAAAAGTCCATTCTTAGTATCCCCGCAATATGTAAAGTGCTTTGAACACCAGGAAAATCCTAATCTAAAGTAATTATATGAAGTTTAAAGGGACACTTCGGGATTTTGGCAAGATTAACTCCCCAGAGACAGATGAACATGTGGATACCATTTTTATCTCTCTGTGTCCATTATAAAGGAAGTTAGAGGTAGTTTCACAAGCCAATGCTAACTAGCGTTAGTGCAATGACTGAAAGTCTACGGGTATCTGCTAGCATGCTCATTGCCAAAATCTTGAAGTATCCCTTTAACTATAATCAGAGAACATCATTACCATGATGGCATTGTATTGCCATTGTGCACTGTGGAATGTAAACATCAGCTCATTACATCAGTGTTGGGATCAGCTACTCACTACGTCAGGGTTGGGGTCAGCTCCTCACTAGGTCAGGGTTGGGGTCAGCTCACTATGTCAGGGTTGGAGTGAGCTACTCACTACATCAGTGTTGGGGTCAGCTACTCACTACATCAGGGTTGGGGTCAGCTCACTACGTCAGGGTTGGGGTCAGCTCCTCATTACGTCAGGGTTGGGGTCAGCTCATTACGTCAGGGTTGGGGTCAGCTCCTCATTACATCAGGGTTGGGGTCAGCTACTCATTACGTCAGGGTTGGGGTCAGCTACTCATTATGTCAGGGTTGGGGTCAACTACTCACTACAACAGGGTTGGGGTCAGCTACTCACTACATCAGGGTTGGGGTCAGCTACTCACTACGTCAGGGTTGGGGTCAGCTACTTACTACGTCAGGGTTGGGGTCAGCTACTCACTACATCAGGGTTGGGGTCAGCTACTCACTACGTCAGGGTTGGGGTCAGCTACTCACTACGTCAGGGTTGGGGTCAGCTACTCACTACGTCAGGGTTGGGGTCAGCTACTCACTACGTCAGGGTTGGGGTCAGCTATTCACTACGTCAGGGTTGGGGTCAGCTACTCACTACGTCAGGGTTGGGGTCAGCTACTCACTACGTCAGGGTTGGGGTCAGCTACTCACTACGTCAGGGTTGGGGTCAGCTACTCATTACGTCAGGGTTGGGGTCAGCTACTCATCATGTCAGGGTTGGGGTCAACTACTAACTACAACAGGGTTGGGGTCAGCTACTCACTACATCAGGGTTGGGGTCAGCTACTCACTACGTCAGGGTTGGGGTCAGCTACTTACTACGTCAGGGTTGGGGTCAGCTACTCACTACATCAGGGTTGGGGTCAGCTACTCACTACGTCAGGGTTGGGGTCAGCTACTCACTACGTCAGGGTTGGGGTCAGCTACTCACTACGTCAGGGTTGGGGTCAGCTATTCACTACGTCAGGGTTGGGGTCAGCTACTCACTACGTCAGGGTTGGGGTCAGCTACTCACTACGTCAGGGTTGGGGTCAGCTACTCACTACGTCAGGGTTGGGGTCAGCTACTCATTACGTCAGGGTTGGGGTCAGCTATTCACTACATCAAATCAAAATCAAATCACATTTATTTATATAGCCCTTCGTACATCAGCTGATATCTCAAAGTGCTGTACAGAAACCCAGCCTAAAACCCCAAACAGCAAGCAATGCAGGTGTAGAAGCACGGTGGCTAGAAAAAACTCCCTAGAAAGGCCAAAACCTAGGAAGAAACCTAGAGAGGAACCAGGCTATGTGGGGTGGCCAGTCCTCTTCTGGCTGTGCCAGGTGGAGATTATAACAGAACATGGCCAAGATGTTCAAATGTTCATAAATGACCAGCATGGTCCAATAATAATAAGGCAGAACAGTTGAAACTGGAGCAGCAGCACGGCCAGGTGGACTGGGGACAGCAAGTAGTCATCATGTCAGGTAGTCCTGAGGCATGGTCCTCACTACGTCAGGGTTGGGGTCAGCTCACTACGTAAGGGTTGGGGTCAGCTCACTACGTCAGGGTTGGGGTCAGCTACTCATTACGTCAGGGTTGGGGTCAACTACTCACTACGTCAGGGTTGGGGTCAGCTACTCACTACGTCAGGGTCAGCTCACTACATCAAGGTTGGGGTCAGCTACTCACTACGTCAGGGTTGGGGTCAGCTCACTTCATCAGGGTTGGGGTCAGCTCCTCATTACATCCGTGTTGGGATCAGCTCCTCATTACATCAGGGTTGGGGTCAGCTCCTCCTTATATCAGTGTTGGGATCAGCTCCTCATTCCGTCAGGCTTGAGGTCAGCTCCTCATTATATCAGTGTTGGGATCAGCTCCTCACTACGTTAGGGTTGGGGTCAGCTCACTAATTCAGGGTTGGGGTCAGCTCACTAATTCAGGGTTGGGGTCAGCTCCTCACTACGTCAGGGTTGGGGTCAGCTCCTCATTACATCAGGGTTGGGGTCAGCTCCTCCTTATATCAGTGTTGGGATCAGCTCCTCATTCCGTCAGGCTTGAGGTCAGCTCCTCATTATATCAGTGTTGGGATCAGCTCCTCATTACATCAGGGTTGGGGTCAGCTCCTCACTACGTCAGGGTTGGGGTCAGCTCCTCATTACATCCGTGTTGGGATCAGCTCCTCATTACATCAGGGTTGGGGTCAGCTCCTCCTTATATCAGTGTTGGGATCAGCTCCTCATTGTTGGGAGGTCAGCTCCTCATTATATCAGTGTTGGGATCAGCTCCTCACTACGTTAGGGTTGGGGTCAGCTCACTAATTCAGGGTTGGGGTCAGCTACATTCAGGGTTGGGGTCCGCTCCTCACTACGTTTGGGATCAGCTCCTCATTACATCAGGGTTGGGGTCAGCTCCTCCTTATATCAGTGTTGGGATCAGCTCCTCATTCCGTCAGGCTTGAGGTCAGCTCCTCATTATATCAGTGTTGGGATCAGCTCTCAGCTCCTCATTCCGCCAGGGTTGGGGTCAGCTCCTCATTACATCAGGGTTGGGGTCAGCTCCTCATTACATCAGGGTTGGGGTCAGCTCCTCATTACATCAGGGTTGGGGTCAGCTCCTCATTACATCAGGGTTGGGGTCAGCTCCTCATTACATCAGGGTTGGGGTCAGCTCCTCATTACATCAGGGTTGGGGTCAGCTCCTCATTACATCAGGGTTGGGGTCAGCTCCTCCTTATATCAGTGTTGGGATCAGCTCCTCATTCCGTCAGGCTTGAGGTCAGCTCCTCATTATATCAGTGTTGGGATCAGCTCCTCACTACGTCAGGGTTGGGGTCAGCTCCTCATTATATCAGTGTTGGGATCAGCTCCTCATTCCGCCAGGGTTGGGGTCAGCTCCTCATTACATCAGGGTTGGGGTCAGCTCCTCATTACATCAGGGTTGGGGTCAGCTCCTCATTACATCAGGGTTGGGGTCAGCTCCTCATTACATCAGGGTTGGGGTCAGCTCCTCATTACATCAGGGTTGGGGTCAGCTCCTCATTACATCAGGGTTGGGGTCAGCTCCTCATTACATCAGGGTTGGGGTCAGCTCCTCATTACATCAGGGTTGGGGTCAGCTCCTCATTACATCCGTGTTGGGAGGGTCAGGGTTGGGGTCAGCTCCTCATTATATCAGGGTTGGGGTCAGCTCCTCATTACATCCGTGTTGGGATCAGCTCCTCATTACATCAGGGTTGGGGTCAGCTCCTCCTTATATCAGTGTTGGGATCAGCTCCTCATTCCGTCAGGCTTGAGGTCAGCTCCTCATTATATCAGTGTTGGGATCAGCTCCTCATTCCGCCAGGGTTGGGGTCAGCTCCTCATTACATCAGGGTTGGGGTCAGCTCCTCATTACATCAGGGTTGGGGTCAGCTCCTCCTTATATCAGTGTTGGGATCAGCTCCTCATTCCGTCAGGCTTGAGGTCAGCTCCTCATTATATCAGTGTTGGGATCAGCTCCTCACTACATCAGGGTTGGGGTCAGCTCCTCATTACATCTAGGTTGGTGTCAACTCACTACGTCAGAGTTGGGGTCAGCTCCTCATTACATCAGGGTTGGGGTCAGCTACTCACTACGTCAGAGTTGGGGTCAGCTCCTCATTCCGCCAGGGTTGGGGTCAGCTCCTCATTACATCAGGGTTGGGGTCAGCTCACTACATCAGGGTTGGGGTCAGCTCCTCATTACGTCAGGGTTGGGGTCAGCTCACTACATCAGGGTTGGGGTCAGCTCCTCATTACATCAGGGTTGGGGTCAGCTCACTACATCAGGTTGGGGTCAGCTCACTACATCAGGTTTGGGGTCAGCTCCTCACTACGTCAGGGTTGGAGTCAGCTACTCACTACATCAGGGTTGGGGTCAGCTCACTACATCAGGTTGGGGTCAGCTCACTACATCAGGTTTGGGGTCAGCTCCTCACTACGTCAGGGTTGGAGTCAGCTACTCACTACGTCAGGGTTGGAGTCAGCTACTCACTACATCAGGGTTGGGGTCAGCTCGTCACTACGTCAGGGTTGGGGTCAGCTACTCACTACGTCAGGGTTGGGGTCAGCTACTCACTACGTCAGGGTTGGGGTCAGCTACTCACTACGTCAGGGTTGGGGTCAGCTACTCACTACGTCAGGGTTGGGGTCAGCTACTCACTACGTCAGGGTTGGGGTCAGCTACCTCACTACATCAGGGTTGGGGTCAGCTACTCACTACGTCAGGGTTGGGGTCAGCTACTCACTACGTCAGGGTTGGGGTCAGCTACTCACTACGTCAGGGTTGGGGTCAGCTCCTCACTACGTCAGGGTTGGGGTCAGCTACTCACTACGTCAGGGTTGGGGTCAGCTACTCACTACGTCAGGGTTGGGGTCAGCTACTCACTACGTCAGGGTTGGGGTCAGCTCCTCACTACGTCAGGGTTGGGGTCAGCTACTCACTACGTCAGGGTTGGGGTCAGCTACTCACTACGTCAGGGTTGGGGTCAGCTATTCACTACGTCAGGGTTGGGGTCAGCTCACTACATCAAATCAAAATCAAATCACATTTATTTATATAGCCCTTCGTACATCAGCTGATATTTTATTTTATTTATTTCACCTTTATTTAACCAGGTAGGCAAGTTGAGAACAAGTTCTCATTTACAATTGCGACCTGGCCAATATAAAGCAAAGCAGTTCGACAGATACAACGACACAGAGTTACACATGGAGTAAAACAAACATACAGTCAATAATACAGTATAAACAAGTCTATATACAATGTGAGCAAATGCGGTGAGAAGGGAGGTAAAGGCAAAAAAGGCCATGGTGGCAAAGTAAATACAATATAGCAAGTAAAACACTGGAATGGTAGTTTTGCAATGGAAAAATGTGCAAAGTAGAAATAAAAATAATGGGGTGCAAAGGAGCAAAATAAATAAATAAATTAAATACAGTTGGGAAAGAGGTAGTTGTTTGGGCTAAATTATAGGTGGGCTATGTACAGGTGCAGTAATCTGTGAGCTGCTCTGACAGTTGGTGCTTAAAGCTAGTGAGGGAGATAAGTGTTTCCAGTTTCAGAGATTTTTGTAGTTTGTTCCAGTCATTGGCAGCAGAGAACTGGAAGGAGAGGCGGCCAAAGAAAGAATTGGTTTTGGGGGTGACTAGAGAGATATACCTGCTGGAGCGTGTGCTACAGGTGGGAGATGCTATGGTGACCAGCGAGCTGAGATAAGGGGGGACTTTGCCTAGCAGGGTCTTGTAGATGACATGGAGCCAGTGGGTTTGGCGACGAGTATGAAGTGAGGGCCAGCCAACAAGAGCGTACAGGTCGCAATGGTGGGTAGTATATGGGGCTTTGGTGACAAAACGGATTGCACTGTGATAGACTGCATCCAATTTGTTGAGTAGGGTATTGGAGGCTATTTTGTAAATGACATCGCCAAAGTCGAGGATTGGTAGGATGGTCAGTTTTACAAGGGTATGTTTGGCAGCATGAGTGAAGGATGCTTTGTTGCGAAATAGGAAGCCAATTCTAGATTTAACTTTGGATTGGAGATGTTTGATATGGGTCTGGAAGGAGAGTTTACAGTCTAACCAGACACCTAAGTATTTGTAGTTGTCCACGTATTCTAAGTCAGAGCCGTCCAGAGTAGTGATGTTGGACAGGCGGGTAGGTGCAGGTAGCGATCGGTTGAAGAGCATGCATTTAGTTTTACTTGTATTTAAGAGCAATTGGAGGCCACGGAAGGAGAGTTGTATGGCATTGAAGCTTGCCTGGAGGGTTGTTAACACAGTGTCCAAAGAAGGGCCGGAAGTATACAGAATGGTGTCGTCTGCGTAGAGGTGGATCAGAGACTCACCAGCAGCAAGAGCGACCTCATTGATGTATACAGAGAAGAGAGTCGGTCCAAGAATTGAACCCTGTGGCACCCCCATAGAGACTGCCAGAGGTCCGGACAGCAGACCCTCCGATTTGACACACTGAACTCTATCAGAGAAGTAGTTGGTGAACCAGGCGAGGCAATCATTTGAGAAACCAAGGCTGTCGAGTCTGCCGATGAGGATGTGGTGATTGACAGAGTCGAAAGCCTTGGCCAGATCAATTAATACGGCTGCACAGTAATGTTTCTTATCGATGGCGGTTAAGATATCATTTAGGACCTTGAGCGTGGCTGAGGTGCACCCATGACCAGCTCTGAAACCAGATTGCATAGCAGAGAAGGTATGGTGAGATTCGAAATGGTCGGTAATCTGTTTGTTGACTTGGCTTTCGAAGACCTTAGAAAGGCATGGTAGGATAGATATAGGTCTGTAGCAGTTTGGGTCAAGAGTATCTCAAAGTGCTGTACAGAAACCCAGCCTAAAACCCCAAACTGCAAGCAATGCAGGTGTAGAAGCACGGTGGCTAGGAAAAACTCCCTAGAAAGGCCAAAACCTAGGAAGAAACCTAGAGAGGAACCAGGCTATGTGGGGTGGCCAGTCCTCTTCTGGCTGTGCCAGGTGGAGATTATAACAGAACATGGCCAAGATGTTCAAATGTTCATAAATGACTAGCATGGTCCAATAATAATAAGGCAGAACAGCTGAAACTGGAGCAGCAGATCGGCCAGGTGGACTGGGGACAGCAAGTAGTCATCATGTCAGGTAGTCCTGAGGCATGGTCCTCACTACGTCAGGGTTGGGGTCAGCTCACTACGTAAGGGTTGGGGTCAGCTCACTACGTCAGGGTTGGGGTCAGCTACTCATTACGTCAGGGTTGGGGTCAGCTACTCACTACGTCAGGGTCAGCTCACTACATCAAGGTTGGGGTCAGCTACTCACTACGTCAGGGTTGGGGTCAGCTACTCACTACGTCAGGGTCAGCTCACTACATCAGGGTTGGGATCAGCTCCTCACTACGTCAGGGTTGGGGTCAGCTCACTTCGTCAGGGTTGGGGTCAGCTCACTACGTCAGGGTTGGGGTCAGCTCCTCATTACGTTAGGGTTGGGGTCAGCTCACTACATCAGGGTTGGGGTCAGCTCAGTACGTCAGGGTTGGGGTCAGCACCTCATTACGTCAGGGTGTGGGTCAGCTCACTACATCAGGGTTGGGGTCAGCACACTACGTCAGGGTTGGGGTCAGCTCACTACGTCAGGGTTTGGGTCAGCTCACTACGTCAGGGTTGGGGTCAGCTACTCACTATGTCAGGGTTGGGGTCAGCTACTCACTATGTCAGGGTTGGGGTCAGCTCATTACGTCAGGGTTGGTGCCAGCTCACTGCGTCAGGGTTGGGGTCAGCTCCTCATTACGTCAGGGTTGGGGTCTATTCGAAGTAAAGTCAGTCAATTCAGGGAGTAAACTGAAATTCCAATACAATATTTGAAAAAGGTGATTTTATTTTCAATGTCTTCTCAATAAAACAAAAAGGATCAACTATTCATTTTAATTTGTAGAAAGAGGAGGAAGGGACATGCTACTAAGGTACACAATAGTACATTTTGGTAGACAGAAGGGGCTCTTTAGTAAAAGGGGTGAATTGGTCATCAAAAAGAAAGGAGGACCAAGGCACTCTTCATAAAATTAATTAAAATGCCTTTATTTGTATGGCATGTTCAATAGAAACAAAGTTTTAAAAATCTGACGCGTTTTGGTTGCATTGCCTTCGTCAGGGAGTACAAAGAAATAATACAATGTCCTCTTTTGAACAGCTTTTCCAATTAGCCCTAATTGGAAGAGGGAGTGGTTACAAAATTGATTGGACACACCTAGTAAGCAATAATATACACATTAAAAGGTGAAATACTGTAGCTATGTTATCATAGAAATACAACTCCAAGCTAGAAGTATCAGAAGACTTAGAAAGGTAGTTCTAACCTTAAATATGACTGGGAGAAGTGTCAAGAATAAGAAAGCAATATATTCCATAGTATACTAGAAAACAGCAAAACATGAACAACAGTCTAAACATAACTGAGGGCAATTGAGCAAAATGTCCACTAGATGACAGCAAATAGACCCATCACGACCTTACAGGAAGGGTGAGAAATCCATATCTTCATTTAAACCAGGGTATTTAGTGGTCTGTAGTTTGTATATCCAAAGACTTTCCCTTTGGTATAGCTGTTTCAGATGGTCCCCTTTTCTAATACAGGCTGGAATATGATCAATACCCATAGCTTGTAGGGAGGCAGGTTTGCCATGGTGTAAGGACTTGTAGTGCCTTGCCATGGGGTAGTCTTCATTGCCTAAGCTGTTCAAAAGAGGACATTGTATTATTTCTTTGTACTCCCTGACGAAGGCCATGCAGCCGAAATGCGTCGGATTTTAAAAACGTTGTTTCTATTGAACATGTCATACAAATAAAGACATTTTAATTAATTAAATGAAGAGTGCCTTGGTCCTCCTTTCTATTAATTTTTAAGTTGTTTTAATTTTTTGGAATTGACCCGAACCCTGCAATCTGTGCTATAGTAGGCCATAGTGATGTAGTGGTAAAAGGTAAAAGGTCAACTCTGACTGGCGGTCAATAGTGAAAAAAATAGTTAAAATGTCTTGGGGGAAAAAAGTGGGTGAACTTTGTTTACGTGCATTTACCCTCGACTGCACCACTGGTAGGCTACAGTGAAAGCACCCCATTGACTGTTTGAGAGCATCCATAACCACAGGAATTAGGGGTGCTGAGCGTGCTGCAACACCCCCCTGAAAAAGCAGAAAAAAATATATATATACAGTATATACATTTATTTCTATTTTTTTTATTTTTAAATATACACGTACAGTATATATATTTATTATTTTTATTTTTTTATTTTTTTTTTTATTCACAAAAGTAGTGCCTTTAATAGTGCTGCATTAACGGACCGGTATAGCATCTGTAGCGCGGGCAAGAATATTTTTTCAGCACCCCCATTGAAGATACAGTTTAAAAATATATAAATGTTTACAAAATCTACGCAGCACCCCCACCCCCAAACTACTTCCCGCAGCTATGTGAGCAGCAGAGCCATATAGAGCAGAGACTAGTGTCGTGGCCCGTGTGTTTGTTTGTATCGAGAACAGTGAGGTGACACCAGACAGAAGGATAGAGGGGATTGTGGAGAGAGAGAGCTACTGTGCTGCATGTGTTCAGTTGTTCTTCTATTTTTGGGACTCTGTCCCAGAGGAGGGGAACGTGCGCAGTTGGCTGAAGGTCATCTAGGGCTGGGCGATATAGACAAATATCATATCACAATATGTTTTTTTTTAAATTAGGTGGTATTTGAGAGTATTTTATGTTTTTGAATAATAAAGGTTATAAATGTGTTTTATGAGTAGTTCATGACCCTAGGGTGGCAACACATACATTATAAGTGATTTCAATGGGTCTTTTTCCATTCTGATTGTTTTATACTGTTCAATTCAACTTCAACCCACATTTTTTTTCATAATTTTCAAGAATATCTGCATTTCCTGCACTAATTTGAGATAATTTCCACACTGCCACGCAGGGCGGCACGATATGGGCAAACCTTATTTTTAACCAATATTGCAATTTCTATTTGACTTGTGATTTAGAGCAAAACACTTAGGTGAACTATTGAAATCATGGAAATAGAACGATTATTCTAATTCTACAGTTAGAACATAATAGTGGGCACTTTGAATACAGTGTTGTTTGACATGACAACAAATTAAAATGCCAGAGAGGAGTTATTGTGACAGGGTAGGAACCAACGTGTTGATAAGTGTTTCCTAGGGGACCTTATAATCTTTAGCTACAGTGAATGTGTTCTCTTAGCAACTTCATGTAGCTAACATATTCTTGGTTTGGGTATTCCTCTTTGATTTATTAGATACTTTTGCACAAACAAAATGTCAATGTACACTACCGGTCAAAGTTTTAGAACACCTACTAATTCAAGGGTTTTTCTTTATTTTTACTATTTTCTACATTGTAGAATAATAGTGAAGACATCAAAACTATGAAATAATACATATGGAATCATGTATTAACCAAAAAAGTGTTAAACAAATTAAAATATATGTTA
Organism: Oncorhynchus nerka; assembly: GCF_034236695.1. NCBI lineage: Eukaryota > Metazoa > Chordata > Actinopteri > Salmoniformes > Salmonidae > Oncorhynchus > Oncorhynchus nerka. The sequence continues at coordinate 74,037,268 of NC_088413.1, forward strand.
TATTTGAGATTCTTCAAAGAGCCACCCTTTGCCTTGATGACAGCTTTGCAAACTCTTGCCATTCTCTCAACCAGCTTCATGAGGTAGTCACCCTTTTCCTGAAATTTTCCATGGGAAGTTAAGCCTGGGAATTTGGGGAATTTTGCTTAAATTAATTTTAAAAAGTTAGCTTATAAAATTTAAGCTTTTTTGTGGAATACACATAAGCTAATTCTAGGTCTTATGTCATATTTTGGTTAAACTATCCCCAATTCAATGGAATTGCGACCCTCTGCATGCGCAGTGCATTCTTCCATCACATGTGCAGTGCACTCTTCCATCACATGTACAGCTGATTCTCAAGATCTTGCACACTAATGAGATGCTATTGAGCCCTCACTACTACACTCTCTGAGCCAAGGACTACATGCTTTCTGGTAAGTTTTGATTACAATACTGGCTGGGGTGAATATATTTTAAATTACATACATGATTTTATGTTAACTAGTAAATAGTAGCCTACAACAAAATGTGTATAAATAATTTTTACTTGTTAACAATTTCTGCTAGTTCTTTTTTGCTACCATGTAGGTTTTAGCTAGCTTGAGCCTGCTAACCAAGGAGTGTTAATTCACATGTTTCCAAACATGTTTCATTTTAAAACATTTATCTTACAAAGGATCTGTTTAATCTAACTGCTTAATTATTTATCTATGCATGGAATTGTATTAAATCAAAGTTTTTTTTTGACTCAATGGAGGAACGTAGTCAGAGAAATGCTCTTGCTCGAGATGTGTATGCAACTGGTCCACCTCTGATGCTCACAGACAATATGTATTGGAAGAGATTTCTGAATGTTCTTAGCCCAGCATACACCCCTCCAACCAGACATGCTTTATCTACTCATTTGCTGGATGCAGAGTTCAACAGAGTTCAAGTGAAGGTCAAGCAAGTCATAGAGAAAACAGACTGTATTGCAATCATCTTTGATGGGTGGTTGAAGTTTGTGGGCAAGGAATAATTAACTACATCATCTCCACCCCTCAAACAGTATTCTACAAGAGCACAGACACAAGGGATAACAGACACACCTGTCTCTACATTGCAGATGAGCAGAAAGCAGTCATCAATGACCTTGGACCACAGAAGGTATTTGCACTGGTGACAGACAATGCTGCGAACATGAAGGCTGCTTGGTCTAAAGTGGAGGAGTCCTACCCTCACATCACACCCATTGGCTTTGCTGCTCTTTCATTGAATCTGCTCCTCAATGACATCATGGCACTGAAAACAATGGATACACTCTACAAGAGAGCCAAGGAAATGGTTAGGTATGTGAAGGGTCCAAGTTATAGCAGCAATCTACCTCACCAAGCAAAGTGAGAAGAATAAGAGCACCACATTGAAGCTGCCCAGCAACACCCGTTGGGGTGGTGTTGTCATCATGTTTGACAGTCTCCTGGAGGGGAACGAGTCTCTCTAAGAAATGACCATATCACAGTCTGCCGATATGGACAGCCCCATCAAGAGGATCCTCCTGGATAATGTATTTTGGGAGAGAGTGGTAAGCAGCTTGAAACTCCTGAAACCTATAGCAGTAGCCATTGCATGGATTGAGGGAGACAATGCCTTCCTGTCTGCTGTTCAGACTCTGCTTGCAGATGTAAGAGAAGAAATCCGTACTGCCCTGCCCACTTCACTGTTGCTCCAAGCAGAAGAAACTGCAGTTCTGAAATAAATCAAAAAGCGTGAAAACTTCTGCCTGAAGCCCATACATACCACAGCATACATGCTGGACCCTAAGTATGCTGGCAAGAGCATCCTGTCTGGTGCAGAGATCAACAAGGCCTATGGTGTCATCACTACCATGTCTCGCCACCTTGGCCTGGACGAGGGCAAGGTTCTTGGCAGTCTGGTAAAGTACACTTCCATGCAAGGGCTTTGGGATGGAGATGCAATATGGCAGTCGTGCCAACATATCTCATCAGCCACCTGGTGGAAGGGACTTTGTGGATCTGAGGCTCTTTCCCCTGTTGCCTCCATCGTCCTCCGCATCAGAGCGCAACTGGTCCTTGTTTGGGAACACACACACCAAAGCAAACAACAGGCTGACCAATACAAGGGTTGAAAAATGTGTGGCCATCTGGACAAATTTTAAGCTTTTGAGCCTGACAACGAGCTATCCTCAACAAGGTTGGAAAGTGACAGTGAAAATGAGGCCTCAGAGTGTGATGTTCTAGAGGTGGACATTGAGGAAGTCCAAGGAGAAGATATGGAAGCCTGAGAGAGGAAGACAACCAAAGCTTTAGTTTCTAGACTATTATTTTCCAGATGTATGTTGAAAACGTTTTTGGGAGATGCGATGGATCATCGGGGATCTTTTGATATTCCCTTTCTTTTGTTGTTCAGTGAAATCATCCCATGTGAAGACTCAACTCACCGCCACAGGAATGGAAGACCCAGAGTTACCTCTGCTGCAGAGGATAAGTTCATTAGAGTTACCAGCCTCAGAAATTGCAGCCCAAATAAATTCTTCACAGAGTTCAAGTAACAGACACAGCTCAACATCAACTGTTCAGAGGAGACTGCGTGAATCAGGCCTTCATGGTTGAATTGCTGCATAGAAAACACTACTAAAGGACATCAATAATAAGAAGAGACTTTCTTGAGCCAAGGAACACGAGCAGCGGACATTCGGTCTGGAGTCCAAATTGGAGATTTTTGGTTCCAACCTCTGTGTCTTTGTGAGACTCGGTGTGGGTGAACGGATGATCTCCACATGTGTATTTCCCACCGTGAAGGAAAGAGGAGGAGGTGATATGGTGTGGGGGTGCTTTGCTGGTGACACTGTCTGTGATTTATTTAGAATTCTCCATCCCATGTGGTTTAGTGGGACTATCATTTGTTTTTCAACAGGACAATGATCCAACACACCTCCGGGCTGTTTAAGGGCTATTTTTTACCAAGAAGGAGAATGATGGATGGAGAGCTTCATCAGATGACCTGGCCTCCGCAATCCCCCAACCTCAACCAAATTGACATGGTTTGGGATGACTTGGACCATAGAGTGAAAGAAAAGCAGCCAACAAGTGCTCAGCATATGTGGGAACTCCTTCAAGACTGTTGGAAAAGCATTACAGGTGAAGCTGGTTGAGAGAATGCCAAGAGTGTGCAAAGCTGTCATCAAGGCAAAGGGTGGCTGTTTGAAGAATCTCAAATAAATTTTGATTTGTTTAACACTTTTTGGTTACTACATGATTCCATATGTGTTATATATTAAAGCATAGCAGCTAACTGCTATGCTTTATCTTGGTCAAGTCGCAGTTGTAAATGAGAACTTCTTCTCAACTGGCCCACCTGGTTAAATAAAGTTGAAATAAAAATAATAAAACATTTCATAGTTTTGATGTCTTCACTATTATTCTACAATGTAGAAAATAGTTTTTAAAAATACAGAAAAACCCTTGAATGATTAGATGTTCTAAAACTTTTGACCGGTAGTGTAGGTCTACACCATCACTGGTATTATCAGGCTCTTTGGCTAATTATGTTTGTGCTGATTCAGTACATTTATTAGTGAGCTAGCAATTAGCATTAGCAGCTAACAAGATTTATGCCCAAGTTGCTATAAAAATACAAACCAGCTGTTTGCAGATGTAACAAACAACAATCTAATAGTGTAATTATAGAACACTAGTGTATTTACAGATCATTAGGTAAGTATTGAGACTCCTTTACCTTTTCCACATTGTTACATTATAGCCTTATTCTAAAATGTATTAAATTAAACATTTTGCTCACCAATCTAAACACAATTCCCCATAATGACAAAGTGAAAACATGTTTTTAGATTTTTTTGCAAATGTATTAAATATTTTTTTAAACAGAAATACCATATTTACATAAGTATTCGGACTTTTACTATGAGACTCGAAGTTGAGCTCAGGTGCATCCTGTTTCCATTTGATTGGAGTCATCCTGTGGTAAATTCAATTAATTGGACATTTTGTGGAAAGGCACACACCTGTCTGTATAAGTTCCCACAGTTGACAGTTCTGTCAGAGCAAAAACCAAGCCATGAGGTCAAAAGAATTGTCTGTAGAGGTCCGAGACAGGATTGTGTTGAGGAACAGATCTGAGGAAGGGTACCGAAAATGTTCTGCATCATTGAAGGTCCCCAGGAAGATAGTGGCCTCCATCATTCTTAAATGGAAGAAGTTTGCAACCACCAAGACTCTTCCTAGAGCTTGCTGCACAAACTGAGCAAACGGGGGAGAAGGACCTTGGTCAAGGAGGTGGCCGAGAACCCGATTGTTTGGAGTTTGCCAAATTTGGCAAATGGCACCTAAAGAACTCTCAGACCATGAGGAACAAGATTATTTGGCCTGAATGCCAATTGTCACATCTGGAGGAAACCTGGCACAATCCCTACGGTGAAGCATGGTGGTGGCAGCATCATGTTGTGGGAATGTTTTTCAGCTCCAAAAACTAGTCACGATTGAGTGAAAGAGGAAGGGAGCAAAGTACAGAGAGATCATTGATGAAAACCTGCTCCAGAGCGCTCAGGATCTCAGACTGGGGCGAAGGTTCACCTTGCAACAGGACAACAACTCTAAGCACACAGCCAAGACAACGCAGGAATGGCTTCGGAAAAAGTCTCTGAATGTCCTTGAGTGGCCCAGAATACTTATTTAAATGTGATTTTTAAGGTTTTTTATATTGAACAAATTAGCAAAAACGTCTAAAAACCTGTTTTTGCTTTGTTATTATGGGGTAATGTGTGTCCATTTTTTTAAATTCATTTTAGAATAAAGCTGTAACGTAACAAAATGTGGAAAAAGTCAAGGGGTCTGAATACTTTCTGAATGCACTGTATATTAAGAAGCAAAGTGAAAACTGCATCGTTGTCATTAACATGTTGCATGTGCTGCATTGATCATGCAGACTGAACGCAAGTGTCTCGTGGTCAAGGAACAACAAATGTGCTACTTGAGTGTCAGGGGGTGGGGCTAAATCTTTGGAAAGCGGCATGGAGAGAGAGTGAGACAGAGATGACTCAAGTAGCAAAGTAAACTATAAAAATGGACGTTAGTCATGGCATATCACATTTAAAAAACCAAACGTTCAAATACCATTATAGGAGGTAAAGTAAAATCCTAAACCGGTCCGTACATCAATACAGGTATATCGTAAAATACAGTATACCGCCCAGCCCTAAGGTTACCCATGATGCAGCGCAGATTGCATCCATCTTCCATCCCTCCTGCGGTCTTCTGTAAGCCTTTGGTGAGGTGAGCCTGCCTCTGGGTCAAGTCCATGGTTATGTAATGGCTAATCTCTTTGGTGAGGTGAGCCTGCCTCAGTCAAGCCCATGGTTATGTAATGGGTAATCTCTTTGGTGAGGTGAGCCTGCCTCAGTCAAGTTCATGGTTATATAATGGGTAATCTCTTTTGTGAGGTGAGCCTGCCTCTGGGTCAAGTCCATGGTTATGTAATGGGTAATCTCTTTGGTGAGGTGAGCCTGCCTCTGGGTCAAGTCCATGGTTATGTAATGGGTAATCTCTTTGGTGAGGTGAGCCTGCCTCAGTTTCAAGTCCATGGTTATGTAATGGTTAATCTCTTTGGTGAGGTGAGCCTGCCTGTGGGTCAAGTCCATGGTTATGTAATGGGTAATCTCTTTGGTGAGGTGAGCCTGCCTCTGGGTCAAGTCCATGGTTATGTAATGGGTAATCTCTTTGGTGAGGTGAGCCTGCCTCTGTTTCAAGTCCATGGTTATGTAATGGGTAATCTCTTTGGTGAGGTGAGCCTGCCTGTGGGTCAAGTCCATGGTTATGTAATGGGTAATCTCTTTGGTGAGGTGAGCCTGCCTCTGGGTCAAGTCCATGGTTATGTAATGGGTAATCTCTTTGGTGAGGTGAGCCTGCCTCTGTTTCAAGTCCATGGTTATGTAATGGGTAATCTCTTTGGTGAGGTGAGCCTGCCTCTGGGTCAAGTCCATGGTTATGTAATGGGTAATCTCTTTGGTGAGGTGAGCCTGCCTCAGTCAAGCCCATGGTTATGTAATGGGTAATCTCTTTGGTGAGGTGAGCCTGCCTCAGTCAAGCCCATGGTTATGTAATGGGTAATCTCTTTGGTGAGGTGAGCCTGCCTCAGTCAAGCACATGGTTATGTAATGGCTAATATCTAATCTCGACATCCAGAAGCAAATCTTCTGCAGGTCTGTCAGGAGACACTAGGTGATGGCTGACACTACACTGCTATCAAAATGAAGTATATAGCAACCCAAGTGCTTTTCCCCCATCAGACCTTTTCAATTTAAGCACCGTAATGATTATTGATGTCACAAATGAAATATCATGGATTGCCTTGATCGATAATAATCATCATAATCTAGTAATAAATCAGGGAGGCCAGATGACATCGTTCCTATTATCTAGTGTTATAATATGTTGTAGTTAGTTACATTACTGTACGCCATTCAGTTAAAACAGGCAACATTCTATGTTTGTTGTACTGTGCTATTTTTGGCATTTGTGATCTGCAGCAGATGAATGTACTTCAATATGTAGGGCAAAGGAGGATGTCTAGTCAGTTGTAAAGGAGGATACCTAGTCAGTTGTAAAGGAGGATGCCTAGTCAGTTGTAAAGGGGAGATGCCTAGTCAGTTGTAAAGGAGGATACCTAGTCAGTTGTAAAGGAGGATGTCTAGTCAGTTGTAAAGGGGGATACCTAGTCAGTTGTAAAGGAGGATGCCTAGTCAGTTGTAAAGGAGGATGCCTAGTCAGTTGTAAAGGGGGATACCTAGTCAGTTGTAAAGGAGGATGCCTAGTCAGTTGTAAAGGAGGATGTCTAGTCAGTTGTAAAGGGGGATACCTAGTCAGTTGTAAAGGAGGATGCCTAGTCAGTTGTAAAGGAGGATACCTAGTCAGTTGTAAATGAGGATGCCTAGTCAGTTTTAAAGGAGGATGCCTAGTCAGTTTTAAAGGGGGATACCTAGTCAGTTTTAAAGGGGGATACCTAGTCAGTTGTAAAGGAGGATGCCTAGTCAGTTGTAAAGGAGGATGTCTAGTCAGTTGTAAAGGAGGATACCTAGTCAGTTGTAAAGGAGGATACCTAGTCAGTTGTAAAGGGGGATACCTAGTCAGTTGTAAAGGAGGATGCCTAGTCAGTTGTAAAGGAGGATACCTAGTCAGTTGTAAAGGAGGATGCCTAGTCAGTTGTAAAGGGGGATACCTAGTCAGTTGTAAAGGAGGATGCCTAGTCAGTTGTAAAGGGGGATACCTAGTCAGTTGTAAAGGGGGATACCTAGTCAGTTGTAAAGGGGGATACCTAGTCAGTTGTAAAGGGGGATACCTAGTCAGTTGTAAAGGAGGATGCCTAGTCAGTTGTAAAGGAGGATGCCTAGTCAGTTGTAAAGGAGGATGCCTAGTCAGTTGTAAAGGAGGATGCCTAGTCAGTTGTAAAGGAGGATACCTAGTCAGTTGTAAAGGAGGATGCCTAGTCAGTTGTAAAGGAGGATACCTAGTCAGTTGTAAAGGAGGATACCTAGTCAGTTGTAAAGGAGGATGCCTAGTCAGTTGTAAAGGAGGATACCTAGTCAGTTGTAAAGGAGGATACCTAGTCAGTTGTAAAGGAGGATACCTAGTCAGTTGTAAAGGAGGATACCTAGTCAGTTGTAAAGGGGGATACCTAGTCAGTTGTAAAGGAGGATGCCTAGTCAGTTGTAAAGGAGGATGCCTAGTCAGTTTTAAAGGGGGATGCCTAGTCAGTTGTAAAGGGGGATGCCTAGTCAGTTGTAAAGGAGGATGCCTAGTCAGTTGTAAAGGGGGATACCTAGTCAGTTGTAAAGGGGGATACCTAGTCAGTTGTAAAGGAGGATACCTAGTCAGTTGTAAAGGGGGATACCTAGTCAGTTGTAAAGGAGGATACCTAGTCAGTTGTAAAGGAGGATACCTAGTCAGTTGTAAAGGAGGATGCCTAGTCAGTTGTAAAGGGGGATACCTAGTCAGTTGTAAAGGGGGATACCTAGTCAGTTGTAAAGGAGGATGCCTAGTCAGTTGTAAAGGAGGATACCTAGTCAGTTGTAAAGGGGGATACCTAGTCAGTTGTAAAGGGGGATGCCTAGTCAGTTGTAAAGGAGGATGCCTAGTCAGTTGTAAAGGGGATACCTAGTCAGTTGTAAAGGAGGATACCTAGTCAGTTGTAAAGGGGGATACCTAGTCAGTTGTAAAGGGGATACCTAGTCAGTTGTAAAGGAGGATACCTAGTCAGTTGTAAAGGAGGATGCCTAGTCAGTTGTAAAGGGGGATACCTAGTCAGTTGTAAAGGGGATACCTAGTCAGTTGTAAAGGAGGATACCTAGTCAGTTGTAAAGGAGGATACCTAGTCAGTTGTAAAGGAGGATACCTAGTCAGTTGTAAAGGAGGATACCTAGTCAGTTGTAAAGGAGGATACCTAGTCAGTTGTAAAGGAGGATACCTAGTCAGTTGTAAAGGGGGATACCTAGTCAGTTTTAAAGGAGGATGCCTAGTCAGTTGTAAAGGAGGATGCCTAGTCAGTTTTAAAGGGGATGCCTAGTCAGTTGTAAAGGGGGATACCTAGTCAGTTGTAAAGGAGGATGCCTAGTCAGTTGTAAAGGAGGATACCTAGTCAGTTGTAAAGGGGATACCTAGTCAGTTGTAAAGGAGGATACCTAGTCAGTTGTAAAGGAGGATACCTAGTCAGTTGTAAAGGAGGATACCTAGTCAGTTGTAAAGGAGGATACCTAGTCAGTTGTAAAGGAGGATGCCTAGTCAGTTGTAAAGGGGGATACCTAGTCAGTTGTAGAGGAGGATACCTAGTCAGTTGTAAAGGAGGATACCTAGTCAGTTGTAAAGGGGGATACCTAGTCAGTTGTAAAGGGGGATGCCTAGTCAGTTGTAAAGGAGGATGCCTAGTCAGTTGTAAAGGGGGATACCTAGTCAGTTGTAAAGGAGGATACCTAGTCAGTTGTAAAGGGGGATACCTAGTCAGTTGTAAAGGGGGATACCTAGTCAGCTGTAAAGGGGGATACCTAGTCAGTTGTAAAGGAGGATGCCTAGTCAGTTGTAAAGGGGGATACCTAGTCAGTTGTAAAGGGGGATACCTAGTCAGTTGTAAAGGAGGATGCCTAGTCAGTTGTAAAGGAGGATGCCTAGTCAGTTGTAAAGGAGAATGCCTAGTCAGTTGTAAAGAAGGATGCCTAGTCAGTTGCACAACTGAATGCAATCAACCTAAATGTGTCTTCCACATTTAACCCAAGCCCTCTGAATCAGAGAGGTGTGGCCTTAATTGACATCATCGGAACCCTGGGAGCAGTTGTGGTTGGGGGTTAACTGATTTGCTCAAGGGCAGAACAGCAGAATTGTCCACCGTTCTGGCTCAGGGATTCGAACCAGCAACCTTTCGGTTACTGGCCCAACGCTCTTAACCGCTAGGCTACCTGCTGAATGGTGTGTATCTCGGCTGAGCATGAGTAATGAAAAGAATCAACACAGGGTGCATCTTCAGTGTCAATAGCTTGTAGTTTACTTGCATCGTAAATTTGTCTGGCAGTGGTTAGAAGTATTGTGTTGGGAAGTCTGCCATGGTTTGACCTCCAAAGTGTTGTGCAGGTTGTTGTTATTGAAGAAGGAGCGTGTGACATTTAAAGTACACTTCTCTTGTGCCCTTTGGAGAAAGGATATATCGACAACAGGCTTATGCTTTTGAGGGTGCTTGCAATTTGTCAGGTGGGAGTCTTGCTTGAGGATAACAAGTCAATGTATTACTCTCTCTCTTTCCATCTCTTTTTCTACACATATCACGGTCTGTATCCCCCCCTCTTGTCCTTACTTGCTCTCCATCTCTTAAAAAATATATATATTTTATGTACTTTTACCCAATTGGTAGTTACAGTCTTGTCCCATCGCTGCAACTCCCCTATGGACTCGGGGGAGAGCCGTGCGTCCTCCGAAACACAACCCCGCCAAACCGCATTGCTTCTTGATACACTGCTCGCTTAACCCGGAAGTCAGCCGCACCAACGTGTCGGAGGAAATACTGTACAGCATGGAGACCGGCCCGTCACAAGGAGTCGCTAGAGCGCGGCGGTACAAGGAAATCCCGGCCGGCCAAACCCTCCCCTAATCCGGACGACGCTGGGCCAATTGTGCGCCGCCTCATGGGTCTCCCAGTCACAGCCGGCTGTGACACAGCCTAGGATCGAACCCGGATCTGTAGTGATGCCTCAAGCAACGCGCCACTCGGGAGGCTCTCCATCTCTTTTTCATCCGTTCTCTTGCTCGCCCTCTATTTCGTCCTAGTCATTTCTAACTCTCTCGCATGTTTTCTTTAAAGGTACAGTCTATTTTTATTCCCATGGCTTGTTATCTAGATATTGTATCTCTTAATGGCATTGTTAAAAACAGCGAGAGAGAGAGAGAGAGAGAGAGATGAAGAAATTGGAACACTTTCTATCCTTGAGCAAAGTTCCATCCCTTCATTCAGTCTGTGATTTCCGTAAACAACAATAACGCTCCTTCTCTCTCTGTTTCTTTGCCTGATGAAAATGGCACACTTAATCTCGGAACACTGTGCTGTCTTCAATTCTGTGTGGTCTTCAACGCTGTGCTGTCTTCAACGCTGTGCTGTCTTCAACGCTGTGCTGACTTCAACGCTGTGCTGACTTCAAAGCTGTGCTGACTTCAAAGCTGTGCTGACGTCAATGCTGTGCTGTCTTTCTCTACACATGCATTTGAGCTGTGTTGTGTTGCTGTGTTGTGACAAGGTAGGTGTGGTATACAGATGATTGCCCTATTATTAAAAGACCAAGTCTATATTATGGCAAGAACAGCTTAAATGAGCAAAGAGAAACGACAGTCCAATCACTACTTTAAGACATGAAGGTCAGTCAATCCGGAAAATTTCAAGAACTTATAAAGTCTCTTCAAGTGCAGTCGGACAACCCATTAAGTGCTATGATAGAGCTGGCTCTCATGAGGACCGCCACAGGAAACGAAGACCCAGAGTTACCTCTGCTGCAGAGGATAAGTTAATTAGAGTTACCAGCCTCAGAAATTGCAGCCCAAATAAATGCTTCACAGAGTTCAAGTAACAGACATCAACATTAACTGTTCTGACTGTGTGAATCACGCCTTCATGGTCGAATTGCTGCAAAGAAACCACTATTAAAGTACACCAATAAGAAGAAGAGACTTGTTTGGGCCAAAGACAATGGACATTAGACTGGTGGAAATCTGTCCTTTGGTCTGAGGAGTCCAAATTTGAGATTTGTGGTTCCAACTGCCATGTCTTTGTGAGACGCAGAGTAGGTGAACGGATGATCTCCGCATTTGTGGTTCCCACCGTGAAGCATGGTGTCACGACTTCCGCCGAAGTCAGTCCTTCTCCTTGTTCAGGCGGTGTTCGGCGGTCGACACTACCGGCCTTCTAGCCATCGCCGATCCATGTTTCATTTTCCATTTGTTTTGTCTCTGTTTTACAAACCTGGTTTCAATTCCCCAATTACATGTTCATTATTTAACCCTCTGTTTTCCCCATGGTTTTTGTGCATGTTTGTTTTATGTATTTCAGTCCTATTGTGTGGGCTTGCTATTACTACATGTATTTGGTAATTTTGAGTTAAGTTACTTTTATTACTCATCTCTGCTGTCCTGTGCCTGACTCCTCTGCACCAGCTACACCCAGACCTGTTACACATGGAGGAGAAGGTGTGATGGTGTGGGGGTGCATTGCTGATGACAAGGTCTGTGATTTATTTAGAATTCAAGGCACACTTAACCAGCACGGCTACCACTGCATTCTGCAGCGATACTCCATCCCATCTGATTTGCGCTTAGCGGGACTATCATTTGTTTTTCAACAGGACAATTGCACAACAGGACAATTGCACAACACCTCAGTCTGTGCAAGAGTTATTTGACCAGTAAGGAAAGTGATGGAGTGATGCATCAGATGACCTGGCCTCCACAATCCCCCGACCTCAACTGAATTGAGATGGTTTGAGATGAGTTGGACCGCAGAGTGAAGGAAAAGCACCCAACAAGTGCTCAGAATATGTGGGAACTCTTTCAAGACTGTTGGAAAAGCATTAGAAGTGAAGTGTACGAAGCTGTCATCAAGGCAAAGGGTGGCTACTTTGAAGAATCTCAAATCTAAAATATATTTTGATTCGTTTAATACTTTTTGGGGTTACTTCATGATTCCAAATGTGTTATTTCATAGTTTTGATGTCTTCACTATTATTCTACAATGTAGAAAATAGTAAAAGCTAAGAAAAACCCTTGGATAAGTAGGTCCAAACTTTTGACCGGTTGATAAGAGAATTATGTTCTCCAGGTACATCACCCAATTTAATTATATTATTTAGTCTGCAAACCAGAATGTGTAAGATCCTGGTCGAATGAAACAGACGGAGGCCCAGCTAAATAGTCAAAAAGGTTTATTCACAGAACGTTCTACCGTCAAGAATACAAAACAATTCATTTTATACTGTCTTCACACAGCCACACGCACACACATACAAACAGACGCACACACATGTCCTGCTACCCTGCCGCCAGAGCTTTGTGACCTTGTTCTTGACACGTACTCCCTGTTCTCTCCCAATCTCCAGTCAGGTCGGCACCAAGCTCAGACAGTCTGTGTTTAAAATACCATAAAGACATATTGTTTTACCCTAATTCTGACTAGGACTACACATTTATTGATTATGATTTTATACATTCTAATCAATTCCATACAATTATATGTTTCAGGGCGGAATATTCTAATCATTCAATTAACAGACAATTCTCACCTATCACCGGTACATTACAATAAAACAATATTATACTATTGATTAAATATGCTCCTCATTCAACATAATAACTGGTATCAACGAGAAGAACAGAGTCCTATTGTACCATAACCAAAATCTTTCCAACGACACGTACGCTAGTGCATTTTAAAGTATTTTCCTTGGTCTCTTCCTATCATTTGGTCAGAGTCTTTCTGGGCTCTGCTCTCGTCCAGGTCTCTTCCTGGTCAGAGTCTTTCTGGGCTCTGCTCTCGTCCAGGTCTCGTCCAGGTCAGAGTCTTTCTGGGCTGTGCTCTCGTCTAGGTCTCTTCTGGGTCAGTCTTTCTGGGCTGTGCTCTCGTCTAGGTCTCTTCCTGGTCAGAGTCTTTCTGGGCTGTGCTCTCGTCCAGGTCTCTTCCTGGTCAGAGTCTTTCTGGGCTGTGCTCTCGTCCAGGTCTCTTCCTGGTCAGAGTGTTTCTGGGCTGTGCTCTCGTCCAGGTCTCTTCTGGGTCAGAGTCTTTCTGGGCTGTGCTCTCGTCCAGGTCTCTTCCTGGTCAGAGTCTTTCTGGGCTGTGCTCTCGTCTAGGTCTCTTCCTGGTCAGAGTCTTTCTGGGCTGTGCTCTCGTCTAGGTCTCTTCTGGGTCAGAGTCTTTCTGGGCTCTGCTCTCGTCTAGGTCTCTTCCTGGTCAGAGTCTTTCTGGGCTGTGCTCTCGTCTAGGTCTCTTCCTGGTCAGAGTCTTTCTGGGCTCTGCTCTCGTCTAGGTCTCTTCCTGGTCAGAGTCTTTCTGGGCTGTGCTCTCGTCTAGGTCTCTTCTGGGTCAGAGTCTTTCTGGGCTGTGCTCTCGTCTAGGTCTCTTCTGGGTCAGAGTCTTTCTGGGCTCTGCTCTCGTCTAGGTCTCTTCCTGGTCAGAGTCTTTCTGGGCTGTGCTCTCGTCTAGGTCTCTTCCTGGTCAGAGTCTTTCTGGGCTCTGCTCTCGTCTAGGTCTCTTCCTGGTCAGAGTCTTTCTGGGCTGTGCTCTCGTCTAGGTCTCTGCCTAGTCAGAGTCTTTCTGGGCTGTGCTCTCGTCTAGGTCTCTTCCTGGTCAGAGTCTTTCTGGGCTGTGCTCTCGTCTAGGTCTCTTCCTGGTCAGAGTCTTTCTGGGCTGTGCTCTCGTCTAGGTCTCTTCCTGGTCAGAGTCTTTCTGGGCTGTGCTCTCGTCCAGGTCTCTTCCTGGTCAGAGTCTTTCTGGGCTGTGCTCTCGTCTAGGTCTCTTCCTGGTCAGAGTCTTTCTGGGCTGTGCTCTCGTCTAGGTCTCTTCCTGGTCAGAGTCTTTCTGGGCTGTGCTCTCGTCTAGGTCTCTTCCTGGTCAGAGTCTTTCTGGGCTGTGCTCTCGTCTAGGTCTCTTCCTGGTCAGAGTCTTTCTGGGCTGTGCTCTCGTCTAGGTCTCTTCCTGGTCAGAGTCTTTCTGGGCTGTGCTCTCGTCTAGGTCTCTTCCTGGTCAGAGTCTTTCTGGGCTGTGCTCTCGTCCAGGTCTCCTCCTGCACTGCGTTATCAATCTCTATACCTGCTGTCCTCCACCTGGCTTCTCTTGTTCTCGCTCTCTCTTTCTCATTTTTGCCTTCTCCCCCTTCTGTCTCTTTCTCCCCCCCCCACACCCTCTCTCTCTCTCTCTCTTCTCTCTCTCCATCATTCTCTTCTCCTTCGCTCTGTGTTCTTTCTCTCTGTCACTCTTCTCTCTCTCTACTCTCTCTGTCACTCTCTTCTCTCTCTTTCACTCTCGTTCCTCATTCTCTCTCTGTCTCTTCTCTATTGCTCTGTGTTTTTTCTCTCACTCCTCTCTTCATAATTGTTCTCTCATTTCCTTTCCCTCGCTCCCCACACTCTCTCCTCTCTCTCGGTTTTCCCTGGCTCCATTCGCCTGTACATGGCCGATTTGCTTTATAAATAGCTTGGCCTAGATTACGGCAGCTGCAGTGGCGCCAGGGGGTGGCTGGGCATGGGCCGAGTGAGGTGGTGGGGCACTGGCAGCCTCCATCGCTGGGAAGGAGCAGGAATAGTGTGTGTGTGGAGGGGGGGTGTATGTGTGTGTGTGACTATGTTTGTGTATGCATATGTGTGTGAGTGTATTGTGTGTGTGTGTTTTGATGCTGCTACTGCCTGCATGCCTGCTGTGTACACATGCACGATGCCCAGGGCTTATACTGACTCCTATTCCCTCCCCCCTAGAGCCCTTGCCCCTTGCAGCTCGACAACCAAAACGACACATGACTGTTATGTCTCGTGTCAGATGTGGAGAGGTTTGTTTTCTGGTGTGTATCCTGAATGTTTGACGGTGTTGTTGCGTGTCATTGTGGGTTAGTGGGTCTCCCCTCTGCATGTGCAGGCTCAAACCAGATCAAATCGATGGTCTACTACCCTGGTTTCATGTTCCCACACACAACCATGACTTTGGGATTGCAAATGTGCATTATGTTTTACATAAAGTGGATTTTTGTGATGGTACAGTCAATTTAGCAACAGTTCTTTAATATCTGTGTACTTCTGTGGTCTGAAATAACATGTTATGAGTCAATCATATAGTAATGTCCCCATTTTAGATTCCCTATCAATTATTTTTTATTTTTACCTTTATTTAACTAGGCAAGTCAGTTAAGAACATGTTCTTATTTTCAACGACAGCCTAGGAACAGTGGGTTAACTGCCTTGTTCAGGGGCAGAACGACAGATTTTTACCTTGTCGGTTCGGGGATTCGATCTTCTAACCTTTCGTTACCAGTCCAACACTCTAACCACTAGGCTACCTGCCATCAATCAGGGATCTGGTGAGGGGGAAGGAAGTTTGAATATCCAGGACACCCAGAATATTCACATTCACAGATTTGCAAGGAGCATATATACCTCTGAAAGATCACATGATTAAAGGGGGTAGATGATGGGTTTTTATTCCAATTAAATTGTAAGATGGGTTTTGAAAATGCTGACTAACTGAGAGAATTTGAAATGAGGAAGAAAACTCTAGAGGAGTGCACAGAAAATGCCTCTTAGTCTATTCACACCCTAACAGAGACCCCCCATTGCCTCAGGCCTGTCAGAACCAGATTGAGCCACCCTATAGTTACAGAGCATCATATCTGGCTCATGTGGTTGTCTATCTGACTGTCTGTCTCTCTGGACAATGTACCCTGTGATGAATGACATGACACACAGACAGAAATAGCCCGCTGCTTCGTCCAGCCTATTGCCTACTCATCGTGGCTTATTGTCTTAGCTAGTGAATGATGAAACTGAGAGCTTGTGCCAGAGTTGATGAGTGTGAGGTTATGCAATGCTGAAGCCTGTTGGAAGTTTGGACCAATCGGATAAGGCTGAACTAGTAAGGGAGATATGACAACTGTGTTTACTGTAGATACTACACTACAGGCTGCTTCTGCAATGTCCACTACGTTATACAGTAAATTAGCAGGTTATACTGGATTTGTCTGGATTGTTTTTACTTATTGAAGTAACTCTGATATTTCAATAACAGAATAGTCCTACATGGAAAAGTATTTAAATGGAACAGACTCAAACTTACTAGCATAGAGTAAAACATTAGATGGTGCATTCCGTTTCTGAAGAAAGAAAGAAAGCTGCATTTATGAAACCAATAGTGAAACAATAGTGAAATTATATTCCAGGATATTTTTTTGTGGACTTCATTATAGGCAGTTCTGATTATTGTTACTGGGTTAGAAGTAGGCCTAGAATACATAATTTCAGAGCTATTGTCGCAGTTATGTTCATGGGCTAAATGAGAAGAAAAAATAAATAACAGAACCGAAGTGTAGCTCTACAAGCTGCAGTGCTCCGACTAACAGCATCGCAAATTAACAAACGAGGCTGATAATGACGTCAATGTTGTGCCCGAACGCGCGCTGGTTGGTGCACTCGCGAATGTTTCTGACCGCCGCTCTGTGTTGGAGCGGGGAGAGCGAGTTTTCTACTGCAGCATCACTCACTTCAAATAGCGCACCCAAACTGTGAGGATACCACCTCATCCGAAGCGAACCCATTGGAGTTACAATCACCTGCGAGGCTGCGACTGCGCTTTCTCTGAAGCAGACAACGACCGAACGAAATAATTTATTTTATTTATCTTTTCTCTCAGCTACGAAAGGGAATGCCATCAATAAATATGAAACTGGAGATGGTGACCATCATCGCCTGCGAGGTAGACACAGAGGTGTTTACGTCCGACAAGCTGCAGGTAGGCCTATGACGTTACAGTTTCATAAAACCGCACGTTGAATATTTCAGAATTTTTGTCTGTTTGTGAAAAAACTTTGAATATTTCTTCATTTTTTGTCTGTTCATACTCAAAGACCCGTTGTTTCTGCATGTCCCAAAGTGCCTGTCTTGCTTACGTTCACCCTTGCGTTTTTTTTTTATCAATGAAACCTCAGCTCATCAAAATGCACGCCCTGAATGCGCATGGATGCCCTCGGTGCCATTGATTGGCGTGTGTGGGTTTGCTGAAGTGCGGACGAGAGGGGGAGATGGGGGGCAGACTTTTGTTTTTACTGTATGCGCTATAGACTACATCTCGCTGTCGCATCACTGATCCATTTTAGTAGGCCTATGCAAGTTACATTCTTAAAAGCAGGGGGTTTATAGGAGGGGGGTTGTTGAATTGAACATGTGGAAGAGCACAGAACAGAAGCGAGGAGCAGTTTACACGCAGTGTCAGAGTCTGACCTCCCTTTCAGCATTGCCGGTGTGCCAGATACATAAGAGCGCATGCATCGAATACAACAGTCATGGAGGCAGATGGTACTGAGATGCCTAAAGCCTTGACATTAGAAAGTGCCAGTGTTTACTTTAAATGCCACACAGATGGCGGTCAAAGCCATGGCTTACCCACTGAACCCTTTCAGATTCCTTAGCCACGTGTTTCCTATCCACAGACTGTCATTGTGGATTGAGGCCATTTGCCATCCATTGTAGCCTGTTGTACAGCACAGAGCCCAGCACATACCGTACCAGAACAATAAGTTATTAAGATTCCTTTATCCTACGTCTTTCCTTAGTACAGTTAATCAGTCTGAACAGAGATCCTATACTATGAGTCAAAGTACAAGGTAATGCTGCCATGTTCTCAGAAAACATCAACATTGTGCACATGTCTGCACACCAGGGGTCAGAAAACCAAAATTATTTTCCAATAATTTAATTCTGAACAGAAGCATTTTATTTTTTCCATTCAGTTCCACTGTTGCGACCAGCAACATAAAGTTCCAAACTGGTTGGAATCCCACAAAAGTAATGGCTAATATCATTCATTTCTTTCCCTTTTTAAACCTCTGAAATATATATATATATATATATATGTCCTATACCTGACTCTTATGCAGGTCATGTTCTTCACATTACCGTCTCTGGTAAAAATAAACACACGATATCAAATCAAATCTAAGTTTATTTGTCACATGCACAAGATACAGAAGGTGTAACCGCTACAGTGAAATGGTTTCTTGCATAACAGCAATATCAAAAACCAGAAAGTGTCCAGATGAAAATATTTCATAATTATGAGATGACGTATACAGTACCTGCCACACTGGTCTAAATTGATGGGTCATGTGAAGGAAATGCTATAACCAAGCCCAGATAGATCTAGATAAGTGGTTGGATCACTACTGTCCAGACATGTACACATTTTCATGAAATACAATAGATGGCTGTAATCACCCCCAGACACACCTGGCTAATTTGACGGGTCACATACAGTGCATTTTGGAAAGTTTTCAGACCTCTTCAGACCTTTTTCCACATTTTGTTACGTTGCAGCATTATTCTAAAATTGTCTACACACAATCTACACACAATAGCCCTTAATGACAAAGCAAAAACAGGTTTTTAGAACATTTTGCAAATGTATTAAAAACAAAAAACTTAAATATCACATTTACATAAATATTCAGACCCTTTACTCAGTACTTTGTTGAAGCACCTTTGGCAGCGATTACAGCCTCGAGTCTTGGGGAGTTTCTCACATTCTTCTCTGTAGATCCTCTCAAGCTCTGTCAGGTTGAATGGAGAGCATCGCTGCACAGCTATTTTTAGGTCTCTCCAGAGATGTTAGATCGGGTTCAAGTCCAGGCTCTGGCTGGGCCACTCAAGGACATTTGGAGACATGTCAGAAGAGGACTGGCCACCCCTCAGAGCCTGTTTCCTCTCTAGGTTTCCTCCTAGGTTCCTGCCTTTGTAGGGAGTTTTTCCTAGCCACAGTGCTTCTACACCTTCATTGCTTGCTGTTTGGGGTTTTAGGCTGGGTTTCTGTATAGCACTTTAAGACATCGGCTGATGTAATAAGGGCTTTATAAATACATTTGATTGATTGATTGATGTCCCGAAGCCACTCCTGCATTGTCTTGGCTGTGTAATTAGGGTCATTGTCCTGTTGGAAGGTGAACCTTCGATCCATTCTGAGGTCCTATGTGCTCTGGAGCAGGTTTTCATCAAGGATCTCTCTGTACTTTGCTCTGTTCATCTTTCCTTCGATCTTGACTAGTCTCCCAGTCCCTGCCACTGAAAAACATCCCCACAGCATGATGCTGCCACCACCATGCTTCATCGTAGGGATGGTGCTAGGTTTCCTCCAGACGAGACACTTGACATTCAGGCCAAAGAGTTCAATCTTGGTTTCATCAGACCAGAAAATCTTGTTTCTGATGGTCTAAGAATCTTTAGGTGCGTTTTGGCAAACTCCAAGCGGGCTGTCATGCGCCTTTTACTGAGGAGTGACTTCTTTCTGGCCACTCTAACATAAAGGCCTGGTGGAGTGCTGCAGAGATGGTTGTCCTTCTGGAAGGTTCTCCCCATCTCCACAGAGGAACTCTGGAGCTCTGTCAGAGTGACCATCGGGTACTTGGTCACCTCCCTGACCAAGGCTCTTCTCCCTCGATTGCAAAGTTTGGCTGGGCGGCCATCTCTAGGAAGAGTCTTGGTGATTCCAAACTTATTCAATTGAATTTACCACAGTTGGACTCCAATGAAGTTATAGAAACATCTCAAGTATGATCAATGGAAACAGGATGCACCTGAGCTCGATTTCCAGTCTCATAGCAAAGGGTCTGAATAATAATGTAAATGAGGTATTTCTGTTTTACATTTTTTATACATTTGCTAAAGTGGGGTACTATGTGTAGATTGATAAAGATTTGTATTTATTTAATCACTTTTCGAATAAGGCTGTAATGTAAGAAAATGCGGAAAAAGAGAAGGGGTCTGAATCCTTTCTTAATGCACTGTTGTCATCTGGCAAAGTGGAGTCTTTTGTTTAGCTCGCTAAACAATGAACCAGCATAATCCCAAATCATACCACTACCAATACAAACATTGTCATAGGTTTAGGATGAATGTGCAATACATTTCTGAGTGACAGAGTGAGGGCTTTGCATAGGCACGTTGTTGTGTGTGTTTTTTTTGTTGTTTTTTTGTTTTTTCTGTTCCCTGGATTGGTTCCAATCCCTGCCACACACGCACGCACGCACGCACGCACGCACGCACGCACGCACGCGCGCAGAGAGAGAAAGAGTATAGACAAGCACCCAAAGGTATTTGACCTAAGGGGAAAGGTAAGGTAAACAGAACAGACAGGCTCATACCACCTTGTCTTGATAAACAGCAGCTCATCTCCAAGTCCACGTTCTCCCCTGCAGCACCTGAGCTCTGCATATAACTCTTTACCACAGACTCCCAAAACCCTACTAGCACATCTTGCCTGAGGATGAGCGTAAAACCATGCAACGCAGACGTCCCACTTCTTGGCAGAGTAGCCTATGTTTATGCTTGCCTTGTTTGTTGTGCATGTTATGCAAGTGCACATTTTTTATGTCATCGGAAAAACCACAACCCCTCATCCTACTACCCCGATCGGTCTAATCTGTACTGAGACTGATCTGAGTGCAGCCTTCAAAAACATCTGTGGGGGGAGAGAGAGAAAGGGGAGCGAATGGGCTGACTTTGGGGGAGGATGGCAGATAGATCTGAACTAATCCTGGTTTCTGGCACGTCCTGGGGACAAGAGGACATTAGGTGAGGGGGGGGGGGGAGATTAGTGGGGAAAGAACGGGGTTAGGGAAGGCTCTGATTGAGCTCATCTCTCCCAGGCAGCTTGCCGTTGGTTCATCTCATCTGTTCCCTGTGTGTCTCTATTTACTGTTCCTAGGCCGTCATTGAAAATAAGAATTTGTTCTTAACTGACTTGCCTAGTTAAATGAAGGTAAAATAAAAATTACCGTTTTTTTTCAATTGCTAACAAGCATCGGTCAATACTGAAGCCACTTTTTCAAAACTCTCCACACAGTCTGCATTACCAACAAACCACTTCACACAGTCTGCATTACCAACAAAACACTTCACCGCATTACTGCATTACCAACAAACCACTTCACACAGTCTGCATTATCAACAAAACACTTCACACAGTCTGCATTATCAACAAAACTCTTCACACAGTCTGCATTACCAACAAAACACTTCACCGCATTACTGCATTACCAACAAAACACTTCACACAGTCTGCATTACCAACAAAACACTTCACACAGTCTGCATTATCAACAAAACTCTTCACACAGTCTGCATTATCAACAAAACTCTTCACACAGTCTGCATTATCAACAAAACACTTCACAGTCTGAATTACCAACCTGCATCTTGGACAAACAGTTAATCTCACCTCTAAAACTCACTCAAACCACCAAAACATGTCATACATGTCTCAAAATTACCTTGTTCAACCATAACATTGGCAACAATTCTCATTCAGAAAGCATGCATAACACACTGACCTAAAAACACTAACAATAGGGAGCATTACATAAATGATAAATGTTTTTCTTTGAGGTTTGAATGCTTTTCACATAAATCAGTATTTCATTGTTGAAAAAGAATAACACCTTTTCACTTTATTGACTTGTACTGAAGTATATGTAACAAGAATGAATCAGAAATGCAGCAGTTTGCTTCAATAGCCTTGATTTTTTTATATCACTTTGCAGATAGTAATTTACATGTGAAAAATAAAAAGTTGAAACAAAAAACGAATTCTTAAAATTCCAGGGCTGCAATAATAATAAAATAAAACCATCAACATGTATAGTATAATCACTCACACTGTACAGTACTGTGAGGGTTCTAGTTCTCATCAACATGTATAGTATAATCACTCACACTGTACAGTACTGTGAGGGTTATAGTTCTCATCAACATGTATAGTATAATCACTCACACTGTACAGTACTGTGAGGGTTATAGTGCTCATCAACATGTATAGTATAATCACTCACACTGTACAGTACTGTGAGGGTTATAGTTCTCATCAACATGTATAGTATAATCACTCACACTGTACAGTACTGTGAGGGTTATAGTTCTCATCAACATGTATAGTATAATCACTCATACTGTACAGTACTGTGAGGGTTCTAGTTCTCATCAACATGTATAGTATAATCACTCACACTGTACAGTACTGTGAGGGTTCTAGTTCTCATCAACATGTATAGTATAATCACTCACACTGTACAGTACTGTGAGGGTTCTAGTTCTCATCAACATGTATAGTATAATCACTCACACTGTACAGTACTGTGAGGGTTATAGTTCTCATCAACATGTATAGTATTATCACTCACACTGTACAGTACTGTGAGGGTTCTAGTTCTCATCAACATGTATAGTATAATCGCTCATACTGTACAGTACTGTGAGGGTTCTAGTTCTCATCAACATGTATAGTATAATCACTCACACTGTACAGTACTGTGAGGGTTATAGTTCTCATCAACATGTATAGTATAATCACTCATACTGTACAGTACTGTGAGGGTTCTAGTTCTCATCAACATGTATAGTATAATCACTCACACTGTACAGTACTGTGAGGGTTCTAGTTCTCATCAACATGTATAGTATAATCACTCATACTGTACAGTACTGTGAGGGTTCTAGTTCTCATCAACATGTATAGTATAATCACTCACACTGTACAGTACTGTGAGGGTTATAGTTCTCATCAACATGTATAGTATATCACTCACACTGTACAGTACTGTGAGGGTTCTAGTTCTCATCAACATGTATAGTATATCACTCACACTGTACAGTACTGTGAGGGTTCTAGTTCTCATCAACATGTATAGTATAATCACTCACACTGTACAGTACTGTGAGGGTTATAGTTCTCATCAACATGTATAGTATAATCACTCATACTGTACAGTACTGTGAGGGTTATAGTTCTCATCAACATGTATAGTATAATCACTCACACTGTACAGTACTGTGAGGGTTATAGTTCTTATCAACATGTATAGTATAATCACTCACACTGTACAGTACTGTGAGGGTTCTAGTTCTCATCAACATGTATAGTATAATCACTCACACTGTACAGTACTGTGAGGGTTATAGTTCTCATCAACATGTATAGTATAATCACTCGTACTGTACAGTACTGTGAGGGTTCTAGTTCTCATCAACATGTATAGTATTATCACTCGTACTGTACAGTACTGTGAGGGTTCTAGTTCTCATCAACATGTATAGTATAATCACTCACACTGTACAGTACTGTGAGGGTTATAGTTCTCATCAACATGTATAGTATAATCACTCACACTGTACAGTACTGTGAGGGTTCTAGTTCTCATCAACATGTATAGTATAATCACTCACACTGTACAGTACTGTGAGGGTTATAGTTCTCATCAACATGTATAGTATAATCACTCACACTGTACAGTACTGTGAGGGTTATAGTTCTCATCAACTTGTATAGTATAATCACTCACACTGTACAGTACTGTGAGGGTTATAGTTCTCATCAACATGTATAGTATTATCACTCATACTGTACAGTACTGTGAGGGTTATAGTTCTCATCAACATGTATAGTATTATCACTCATACTGTACAGTACTGTGAGGGTTCTAGTTCTCATCAACATGTATAGTATAATCACTCACACTGTACAGTACTGTGAGGGTTATAGTTCTCATCAACATGTATAGTATAATCACTCATACTGTACAGTACTGTGAGGGTTCTAGTTCTCATCAACATGTATAGTATTATCACTCGTACTGTGAGGGTTCTAGTTCACATCAACATGTATAGTATAATCACTCACACTGTACTGTACTGTGAGGTTTCTAGTTCTCATCAACATGTATAGTATAATCACTCATACTGTACAGTACTGTGAGGGTTCTAGTTCTCATCAACATGTATAGTATAATCACTCATACTGTACAGTACTGTGAGGGTTCTAGTTCTCATCAACATGTATAGTATAATCACTCATACTGTACAGTACTGTGAGGGTTCTAGTTCTCATCAACATGTATAGTATATCACTCATACTGTACAGTACTGTGAGGGTTCTAGTTCTCATCAACATGTATAGTATAATCACTCACACTGTACAGTACTGTGAGGGTTCTAGTTCTCATCAACATGTATAATATAATCACTCATACTGTACAGTACTGTGAGGGTTCTAGTTCTCATCAACATGTATAATATAATCACTCATACTGTACAGTACTGTGAGGGTTCTATATACAGTACTGTACTGTGAGGGTGGATATATAATGATTAAATATTCTGCTGAGATGTTCGATATGTTTCAGTCTGGTTACTGCAGAAATGCACAACTTTTGCCATCATTCTGTTTTGAATGTGTTAACAGTTTTGGAAACCGTGTGTTAGCATTTGAAAACATGCTTCAAATATATAGTTTTGCAGGTGGTGGAGTATGAATGAGAAAAGAGTTCATGGATTTTGGAGAATGTGATCATTGAATGCATTTTGTGTGAAAACAATGAAAAATGATTCACAGTTTGGTCCACATACACTTCTGCAAAGCAGAGCAGTGCGACACAAACAACAACACAGAGTTACACATGGAAGAAAACAAGCGTACAGTCAATAACACACTAGAAAAAAATAAGTAATTACAATTTAGCAAATTAACACTGGTGTGATAGATGTGCAGATGATGATGTATATTGATGTATGATGATATTCTTGTGCAAAAGAGCAGAAAAGTAAATAAAAACAATATGGGGATGAGGTAGGTAGATTGGATGGGCTATTGACAGATGGGCTGTGTACAGCTGCAGCGATCGGTTAGCTGCTCAGATAGCTGATGTTTAAAGTTAGTGAGGGAGATATAAGTCTCCAGCTTCAGAGATTTTTGCAATTCGTTCCAATCATTGGCAGCAGAGAACTTGAAGGAACGGCTGCCAAAGGAGGTGTTAGCTTTGGGGATGACCAGTGAGATATACCTGCTGGAGCGTGTGCTACGGGTGGGTGTTGTTATCGTGACCAGTGAGCTGAGATAAGGCGGAGCTTTATCTAGCAAAGATTTATAGATGACCTGGAGCCAGTGGGTCTTTGAGAAACAACTTTCCCATTTACATTTCTATGAACAAACATTTGTGAGCTTGTTGAGGTGGTAGGAATTGAGGGGAAATGTGCGATGCTATTGTTGGTTATAGTGATACAGTGTCTGCTTGTGAAGGATACTCTGTCCATCTTGTGGTGGTTCATGGCCAACCTGCAACTGATACGGGTACTGTTCTGATTCTGCCATATTGAGGAATTGCCACCAACAATATCATACTTGACCTCTGTCTCGCTCATGTGCAGGGTGTTACTATGCATTCCTCTACTAACACCCTGTATCGGCATTGGTAGAGGAACCTTAGTAACCCAAACCTTGCTGCCTGTTTGGATAGGATCAGACTTGGGCAGGGAAGTGAGATACCTGGTCAATTGCACAACTGAAAGCATTCAATCAAAATGTGTTTTCCGCATTTAACCCAGCCCCTCTGAATCAGAGCAGTGCGGGGCTGCCTTAATCAACGTCCACATCGTCGGGGCCCAGGGAGCAGTTGTTGTTGGGGGTTAACTGCCTTGCTCAAGGGCAGAACGGCAGCTTTTCCCACCTTGCCAGCTTGGGGATTCAAACCAGCAACCTTTTTGGTTACTCACCCAACGCTGTTAACCGCTAGGCTACCACCACCAACTACCATACTATGTTTTTTCAGATAGCCTCTGGTTTTTGCGTCTCATATGAGTTATGTTATACTCACAGACATCATTCAAACAGTTTCAGAAACTTCAGAGTGTTTTCTATCCAAATCTACTAATGATATGCATATATTAGCAACTGGGCCTGAGTAGCAGGTAGTTTACTCTGGGCATCTTATTCATCCAAGCTACTCAATACTGCCCCCAGCCATAACAAGTCAAGTTGATTGCTGGCCTAGTCCTTAGCAGTTGCTATAGGACCGGAGATAGCTGATGCTAACAGGGTTAGTTTAAGTGGATGGCTGGCAGTTGCAATAGGACCTGAGATAGCTGATGCTAACAGGGTTAGTTTAAGTCGATTGCTGGCCTAGACCTTAGCAGTTGCTATAGTACCGGAGATAGCTGATGTGTTAATCTGTGTGGTGGTGTGTTATTACCTGGAGAATATAGAGCAGCATCAGCAGATTAACATGCGTAAGGAATTAAATAGATGAACAGGCTCTCTAATTGGTACACGTCAAACATACAGTATACACGCACATACATGCAAACACACATGCGCATGAACATACACATTACACACACACACACCACAGAGAAAAAATACACACATGCATATGACTATCACACACACACCAATACATTCTGTTTTACTACTAAGATGTATAAATATATATATGTGTGTATATATATATATATATAGATATAGATATATAACTTCCCCTTAGTGTAAGGGACCAGGTAAGTCGATAAATGCATTAGGTGTGTGAAGTTCACTGATGGATTGTAAACTGGGCACGTTTAAGCATTAGAGGACAACCAAACGTGAGGGCTGTTTAAGACATGACCTCTTCCTAAAACACTGGAACCCAGTGGTGGAACAAACTCCCTCACGACGCCAGGACAGCGGAGTCAATCACCACCTTCCGGAGACACCTGAAACCCCACCTCTTTAAGGAATACCTAGGATAGGATAAAGTAATCCTTCTCACCCCCCCCCCTTAAAAGATTTAGATGCACTATTGTAAAGTGGCTGTTCCACTGGATGTCATAAGGTGAATGCACCAATTTGTAAGTCGCTCTGGATAAGAGCGTCTGCTAAATGACTTAAATGTAAATGTAACCCATTATTAGGAAACTACAGATAGGAGAGAAACAACATATTCTGTGAGCTACACACTAGATACTAGACATCCTATACACACACACACACACACACACTCTCTCAGTGACTCAGCAAGATGGAATAAGGTAGCTGTTGTTAATTCCATCTCTGATAATGTTGTGTCAGCAAACCTCCATCCATCCAAACTAAATCCCAGGACTGTAGAACCCTACTTTCTTTCCATCAGCAGTTGAGGCCTGCTGGTCTGTTCCCAAGCCTACCATCATAACAATGGCAGTTGTCTGTGTCACCTCTGACTGTCGTCCTGGAAACTCAGCATAGAGCTTTGAGAAGTCACACCTGTTTTGATGCCTGGCCAGCTCACTTCGACTCCTGTATGGTCTATGTTTTTGCTGAGATCTGTGTTTTGGTCTCTTGACTATTTATCAAGCATATACTAATGGTACAGTATAGAGCTGGGTGATATGACCAAAATATCATCTGATATCTTTCAAATTTGGAGCGGTATTTTTATGGTTTTTAATAATAAAAGTTATAAATGTGTTTTATGAGTAGTTCATGGCCCTAGGGTGGCAACACATACATTATAAGTGATTTCAATGGGGCTTTCTCCATTATGGTTGTTTTATATTGTTCAATTCAACTATAATTAATTCTTTATTTGGTGATGTGAATATATTTAATGTAGTTTTATTTAAAAATGATAACTTTATTAATGTTTCACTATTTTTATGAAATTCACTGAGGAGAATGGTCCTCCCCTTGCTAATTTCTCCGCCTTAACAATAGGAGTTGTTGTCCCAAAGGCGGGAAGGCAGGCAACACGCTTTGGTTCAACCTCTCACATCACATGTAGCTAGCTAACATATTCATTTTACCTTTACTTATCTAGGCATGTCAGTTAAGAAATTCTTATTTTCAATGACAGCCTAGGAACAGTGGGTTAACTGCCTTGTTCAGGGGCAGAATGACAGATTTGTACCTTGTCAGCTCAGGGATTCGATCTTGCAACCTTTCGGTTACTAGTCCACCGCTCTAACAACTAGGCTACCTGCCACCCCATTCATGCTTCACCTATTGCTCTCTGATTTAGACGACACAGTTGCACAAACAAAATGCGTATCTAGGCAAGAAAGTGTTTGTGACTCCGTGGTCAAGCAACAGCTCTCTCTTTGAGTGACAGGGGGTAGGGCCTGGTGTGGAACTCGACATGCAGCAGAAGGGAGAAAAACGACTCAAGTAGAAAATGGAGAAACTAAAAAAAACTGACATTACACGCGCCAAGTGAAGTACCGTTATAGAAGGTAAAGTAAAAACCCAAACCGGTCAGTGCATCCATACCGGTAGTAAAATACGGTATACCGCCCAGCCCTAGTACAGTACATCAGCTAAAATGAAATGTGTCAAAACGTCATGTTTGAGATTATGAAATTACATTTGATTGAAAACATGGAACATTTGGATTGCTGTTTGGCTTGCAAGGTCATCATATCATATAAAACAACCTGCAGTGATAAAAGTCTATACATATTTCAAACAATCAGCAAATAACCTGCAAGGTTGCACTCAGCAAGCCGTCACAGAGGGCAGCACTTGCTCGATGATATAACCACTCCAAAACAGCTGTGTAGATGTTTACATAGTAGAGATTTAGACAAACAGCGTGTGTCAGACGGACCGGTAAAGGAGAGGGGGAAGAGTGGCGGACGATGCGGACGGCTGTACTATGTTCTGTCCAGGTGGGAAACCAGATCTGGCCCTGGCAGGTGGACCAGGCCGGGGAGCATGGGGCTCAGGTTTTTACTTCTCCCAGTCTGGGGACATGTCGAATTGGGCCACGGTCGGCTCACATTCTCCCAAAACCATAGAGAGGCTCTGGGTCTCGGGTGTCACGTTGGAAAGGTTAGAACTATGTCCGCTGGAGTGACGTAGAATAATGACTCTGGCTTCTATCATTGCCGGGGTGTCGGGTTACGGGAGCCAGGGTGACAGGGTTGTGAGACGATAAGGTGAAGTCTAAAGGAAAAACCTTCAGCTATAAGCAAATGGAATGTGGGTGTCACGTTCTGACCTTTATTTCCTTTGTTTTGTCATTATTTAGCCTGGTCAGGGCGTGAGTTGGGGTGGGCAGTCTATGTTTGTTTTTATATGATTTGGGGATTTCTATGTTTCGGCCTAGTATGGTTCTCAATCAGAGGCAGGTGTCATTAGTTGTCTCTGATTGAGAATCATACTTAGGTAGCCTGGGTTTCACTGTGTGTTTGTGGGTGTTTGTTTCCGTGTCTATGTTTTTCACCACACGGTACTGTTTTGGGTTTCGTTCATTCCACGTTTATTGTTTTTGTATTCAGTTGTTCATGTGTACAATTTCTTATTAAAAGAACCATGGACACTTACCACGCCGCATATTGGTCCTCCGATCCTTTTCGCCTCTCCTCTTCGGAAGAAGAGGAGGAAATCCCTTACACTGGGGCAAAGCTTTTTATTCATTGATGTGGACGTCAATTCAACATCTATTCCATGTTAGTTCAACGTAATTTCATTGAAATGATGTGAAAACAACGTTGCATCAAACAGTGTGTTTAGGGATGACTTGATGAAATTGCTTCTTCCAATTATTGATAAAGAAACTGTTAAGAAACTGACTGTTAGAGCTGTTCAGTCTCCATGCATTGATGAGGAATTTAAAAATGGTTGAAAGAGATTGGGCAAAAGGAGTGGCTAATAAGTCCTGTTGCACATCTGACTGGCTGACTTACTGCAAATTGAGAAATTAAATAAAAAATAAATATTAATAAACTATATTATGAAGCCAATATCATTGATACAAAGAATGATGGAAAAACAATTTGGAGTACTTTAAATGAAATTATTGGCAGAAAGACATTCAACTCCATCATTCATCGAATCAGATGGCTTAGTCATCGCCTTTAATTGTTAACATGTATTTTAATGATTACTTCATTTTAATGATTACTTCAAAGGGGAAAACTTAGGCAGGAAATGCCAACAAGGAACAGTGAGCCATCATACTCATGCATAAAAAATAAATATTAATGAAAGAAAATCATTTTAAGTTAGAATTTTGTAAAACCTCCTGACATTGACAACTTAGATGGAAAGCTACTGAGGATGGTAGCTGACTCTATAGCCACTCCTGTCTGTCATATCTTTAATCTGAGCCTAGAGGAAAGTGTTTGTCCTCAGGCCTGGAGGGAAGCCAAAGTCATTCTGCCACCCAAGCAAACTGTTGGAAAAAATAGTGTTTGACCAAATACAATGGTATTTCTCTGTAAGCAAATTAACAAAATACTTTCAGCATGCTTATAGAGAAGGGCACTCTCTAAATTGATAATATATCTAATAGAACTCAGAGGGTTTTCTTTAATGGAAGCTTCTTTAATGTCAAACATGTAAAGTGTGGTGTACCGCAGGGCAGCTCTCTAGGCCCTCTACTCTTTTCTAATTTTACCATTAAACAAAGAATGTGTGTCCATGTATGCTGATGATTCAACCATATATGCATCAGCAACCACAGCTAATGAATTCACTGAAACCCTTAACAAAGAGTTGCAGTCAGTTTTGGAATGGGTGGCCAGTAATAATAGACAAAGGAATTCCACTATCGTGTATACAGCTGATAACTATGCTCATGGAAATGTGAATACTTTGCAAATGAATGGCCGCTCATTCGAAAGAATTGCAATGTACCTATTGCTGTCTCTCTGTTGAAAACACTCGATCCATCTACGGGGAGTAATTCAACACAACGTCTCTGGTTGTGTAAGTCTCTAGTTGTCCACCAGAGGTCACCATGTCCTTTGTAGCTGCAGAATGGTTCTTTCAGAGTACCACCCGGTGGTTCTCGGTCGAGTTTTACTAGACTAAAGTACTTAAACAGCTTCAGACTGAATGTTACTGTGTAGTCTTTTTTCTTCTTCTTCTTCTTCTTCGAGAGAGTTTGAGTTTCTAACCATTTCGTACCTTTCAGCTCATGCTGTCTCATTTAAATTCCAACCATTTCAACGTGCAACCACGCTCCACGTTTTTCTGGTCCCGTAGATTGTAACCATTCGTGACGTCCGGTTCAACACCGTCCGCCTGCTTGGTCTAGTGTAAATTTCATTAGGAGGGGTTTTATGCACTCTGGCAAAAGGGGGCGTTCCATGACGCCGACATAATGTCTTGCGTGGGTGTGGTCACTGACTGGGTAGTACTTTTATATGAAAACCAATTCTCATTTAGAAGGCTAACATCACATGTCATCTTCTCACAAATAGTTTCATATTTAATCTTATAAGCTCCACAACATTTGGATGTAAACCTGACAACTGGGAAGTATACACATTCAGAGATACAGTTATGTTGTTACACCGTCCTTAATGAGATCCCAAAACAACAACTGATCTGACACAGTTGTTCTTCAAGTACCCACGGACCATTCCAACTGATTGGATTACAGAAATATTCTTTCATTATTCAACCTTTTGATGTTACTGTACTGCAAAGTCTCTCTCTGTGGTAACAAAGGGATTTTTAACTTCCATTTCTGCAGAGTGGGAGAGAGGGTTGTAGGTATTTACGACCGTCATAAAACTGTGGTGAGAGAGAGGGGGGGAATCTGGCGCCTATGATCCTCACCCAAGAGGGCAAATCATGACACCATATAACCAACTCCTTGGCATTAGGCGTATTTGTGACTCTGATTTATCATTTGATGTACATGCCAAAGATTTATGTGAGTGATTCAAAACAAGAGGGTATAAAGAAGAATTATTGGGCAATTATCTTAATAGAGTAAGACAAACTGAGCAGAATGCATTATTGCAACCACGTCAAAGGAATCCCTCTCCTCCCTCAGAAACGTAGGTGTCCACATACAGTCCCATTTCAAGGTCGATCAAGGAAGTGGTTAATAGGCATTGGCACATATTACACAAATGTCCCCAGCTTTGGTAATGCATTAGTAGGTTCTAAATAGGCAGAACATTTAGGTAAGGACATCATAATGTATTGGAATTGTGTGTCTATCTTTATTTGTTGGTCATGTTTCCCCTACAGCGCCCTCTGCTGGGATCTCTTGATTGGGTCAATACTAACTGGGAATGTAAAATGATGCCCAACCTGTGAGATCTTGTTGTTTTGACATTGATTGTCATCGCCTTTCACGCTGAAGAAGGGCTCATACCCCCAAAATGTTTGTGCGGCAATAAAAATATGTCAATTTAAGTTTATTTACAGGAGGGCTGTCCTAATTCTGTTCTTTGGATTATATATATGAGGATCCAGCACCCGATTTGAAGTTTATATAAGGTGGAGACGAGGACGTTGTTTATCTTTTCATGTGTGTATGTACTGACATGTATAGCTGAAGTCGGAAGTTTACATACACTTAGGTTTGAGTCATTAAAACTTGTTTTTCAACCGATCCACAAATTTCATTTTAACAAACTATAGTTTTGGCAAGTTGGTTAAGACATCTACTGTGTGTATGACACAAGTAATTTTTCCACCAATTGTTTACAGACAGATAATTCACTGCATCACAATTCCAGTGGGTCAGAAGTTTACATACACTAAGTTGACTGTGCCTTTAAACAGCTTGGAAAATTCCAAAAATTGATGTCATGGCTTTAGAAGCTTCTGATGGGCTAATTGACATAATTTGAGTCAATTGGAGGTGTACCTGTGGATGTATTTCAAGGCCTACCTTCAAACTCAGTGCCTCTTTGCTTGATATCATGAGAAAATCAAAACAAATGAGCCAAGACCTCAGAAAAAAAATTGGAGACCTCCACAAGTCTGGTTCATCCTTGGGAGCAATTTCCAAACACCTGACGGTGCCACGTTCATCTGTACAAACAATAGTATGCAAGTATAAACACCATGGGACCACGCAGCGTCATACCGCTCAGGAAGGAGACGCTTTCTGTCTCCTAGAGATGAGCGTACTTTGGTGCGAAAAGTGCAAGTCAATCCCAGAACAACAGCAAAGGACCTAGTGAAGATGCTGGAGGAAACAGGTACAAAAGTATCTATATCCACAGTAGAACGAGTCCTATATCGACATAACCTGAAAGGCTGCTAAGCAAGGAAGAAGCCACTGCTCCAAAACCGCCATAACAATGCCAGAGTACGGTTTGCAACTGCACATGGGGACAAAGATGGTACTTTTTGGAGAAATGTCACCTGGTCTGATGAAACAAAAATTTGGCCATAATGACCATCATTATGTTTGGAGGAAAAAGGGGAAGGCTTGCACGCCGAAGAACACCATCCCAGCCATGAAGCACGGGGGTGGCAGCATCATGTTGTGGGGGTACTTTGCTGCAGGAGGGACATCTCAAGACGCTCGTCAGGAAATTAAGCTTGGTCGCAAATGGGTCTTACAAATGGACAATGACCCCAAGCATACTTCTAAAGTAGTGGCAAAATGGCTTAAGGACAATAAAGTCAAGGTATTGGAGTGGTCATCACAAAGCCCTGACCTCAATCCTATAGAAAATTTGTGGGCACAACTGAAAAAGTGTGTGCGAGCAAGGAGGGCTGCAAACCTGACTCAGTTGCACCAGCTCTGTCAGGAGGAATGGGCCGAAATTAACCCAATTTATTGTGGGAAGCTTGTGGAAGGCTAGCCAAAACATTTGATCCAAGTTAAACAATTTAAAGGCAATGCTACCAAATACTAGTTGAGTATATGTAAACTTCTGATCCACTGGGAATGTGATGAAAGAAATAACAGCTGAAATAAATCATTCTCTCTACTATTATTCTGACATTTAACATTCTTAATTTAAGTGGTGATCCTAACTGAACTAAGACAGGGAATTTTACTAGGATTTAATGTCAGGAATTGTGAAAAACTGAGTTTAAATGTATTTGGCTAAGGTGTTTGTGAACTTCCAACTTCAGCTGTATATCCATCCTACCCTGCCTATCTAAAATCTTCAAAAGCCAAGTTAACAAACAGATCCCCGACCATTTTGAACCCCACCGTACCTTCTCCACTATACAATCTGGTTACCAAGCTGGTCATGGGTGCACCTCAGCCACACTCAAAGTCCTAAATTATATCATAACCGCCATCATTTAAAAAACAGTACTGTGCAGCCGTCTTCATCGACCTGGCCAAGGCTTTCGACTCTGTCAATCACCGCATTCTTATCGGCAGACTCAATAGTTTTGGTTTCTAAAATGACTGCCTCGCCTGGTTCACCAACTGCTTCTCAGATAGAGTTCAGTGTGTCAAATCGGAGGGCCTGTTGTCCGGACCTCTGGCAGTCTCTACGGGGGTGCCACAGGGTTCAATTCTCGGGCCGACTCTTTTCTCTGTATATATCAGTGATGTCGCTCTTGCTGCTGGTGATTCTCTGATCCACCTCTACGCAGACGACACCATTCTGTATACATTTGGCCCTTAGTTGGACACTTGTGTTATTAACAAACTTCCAAACGAGCTTCAAAGCCGTACAACACTCCTTCCGTGGCCTCTAAATGCCGAACTAAATGCTCTTCAACCGATTGTTGCATCTCTAATTGCATATCATAATCTGCACATCTATCACTCCAGTGTTAATGCTAAATTGTAATTATTTCGCCTCTATGGCCTATTTATTGCCTTACCTCCTTAATCTTCTACATTTGCACACACTGTACATAGATTTTTCTATTGTGTTATTGACTGTACGTTTGTTATGTGTAACTCTGTGTTGTTGTTTTTGTCGCACTGCTTTGCTTTATCTTGGCCAGGTCGCAGTTGTAAATGGGAACTTGTTCTCAGCTGGCCTACCTGGTTAAATAAAGGTGAAATACATTTATTTTTAATTACTATATGCAACGATATAGAATAGTATCAAGGCTATTGAAGCAAATTGCTGCATTTCTGATTCATTCTTGTTGCATATACTTTAGTACAAGTCAATAAAGTGAAAAGGTGTTATTCTTTTTCTATAATGAAATACTGATTTATGTGAAAAATCATTCAAACCTCAAAGAAAAATGTTTATCATTTATGTAATTCCATATGTATATTGGTGTTTGATTCAACATTTTGAACATTGAGATATTAAATAAATGATAGAGAAGAAGCATAGAATATCTATAGAAAGACAGATAGCTGTGGAATGTGTTGGGGGGACGGGAGCAGAGCACTGTGTTGATACAGGGGAGACAGATGGACATCTGTGGATTAGGTGAAGGAGGGGTTGAGGTCAGGAGGTGAGGACAGCGATGTGTTGATACAGGGGAGACAGATGGACATCTGTGGATTAGGTGAAGGAGGGGTTGAGGTCAGGAGGTGAGGACAGCGATGCGTTGATACAGGGGAGACAGATGGACATCTGTGGATTAGGTGAAGGAGGGGTTGAGGTCAGGAGGTGAGGACAGCGATGTGTTGATACAGGGGAGACAGATGGACATCTGTGGATTAGGTGAAGGAGGGGTTGAGGTCAGGAGGTGAGGACAGGTCACCTGAAGGGAGTAGTAAGGGTTTGGGATCTTGTTACTCTTTTCCTGTTAAACCATACATGTAAGGATTGGAGAGAGGGAGTGTCTTAAGTAGGATCTATATAACTGTGATGGAGAGAAATGTTGGGTTGTCTGAATACAGCTGTACAGAACCTTTGGGAAGAATTACACTTAGTTAAATCTTCTCTAGGGTCAGTGGGTTATTTACTCTGAAAAATAAGAACCTAACACCTCAAAGGGTAAAGTTCATTTATGTAATGCTCCCTGCTGTTAGTGTTTTTTGGGTCAGTGTGTTATGAGTGACAATGTATGCTTTCTGAGTGAGAATTGTTGCCAGTGTTATGGTCGAACAAGCTTAGTTAAACACAAGTTGTCACGATTTACTAGGAGTGGTGGGTGGAATCAGGCGCAGAGAGCAGGGTTCAGTAGATTGTCAATTTATTCTCCGGTGCACAAAAACGGTCACGCCAACACACAGGGCGCATACAATTGACCAGCCCAAACACAGGACCAAAATAGTCCGGAGAATAACCACACGAAAACCACCATACAACAGAGTAACCAAAAACAATCCCGCACAAAACAAGGGCGGGACAACCTACTATATATAAGGACGCTAATTAAACTAAAATACACACAGGTGAAACTAATAAGACAAAATCAACAGACAAACGAAAAAGGGATCGGTAGTGACTAGTAGGACGGTGACGACGACCGCCGAGCACCACCCGAACAGACAGGGGAGCCAACTTCGGCGGAAGTCGTGACACAAGTATTAAGGGTTTTGGTGGTTTTAGATTCTGGGTTCTGACTTCTCAAACTTGAAACATTGTTATACTAGAGACATGATACATCAGAAGGAATACTATAGTATCTGAGGGGTGATAGAACCTGGTTTTTACATCAGAAGTTAATGGTTATCTGTAGGAGCCAGATGGCTTTGGAATGTGCTGACAAGAGGGGAGGCAGTTATATGATTGCTATAAGTGATACGGGTGGAAGAGCTTTGGATTAGGCATCAAGGGGGTTGAGGTCAGGTCACCTTAAGGGAGGAGGACCGGTTTATTACCCCATCACGTTGTCTTCCTGTCGAACCATAAAAGATGTAAGGGTTGGAGAGAAGGAGGAGTGCATCTAAATTGGAGTATATTTACTTGTGTTGGTGGATACATGTCTTGGCTGAGCTTTAATAGTGTCTGTTGAGTTTTTGACTCTGAGAATAAGAACCTAAGAGTGGTTTGAGTGAGATTTAGAGGTGAGATTAACTGTTTGTCCAAGATACATGTGAAGTGTTTTGTTGGTAATGCAGACTGTGAAGTGTTTTGTTGGTAATGCAGACTGTGAAGTGTTTTGTTGGTAATGCAGACTGTGAAGTGTTTTGTTGGTAATGCAGACTGTGAAGTGGTTTGTTGGTAATGCAGACTGTGAAGTGTTTTGTTGGTAATGCAGACTGTGAAGTGTTTTGTTGGTAATGCAGACTGTGAAGTGTTTTGTTGGTAATGCAGACTGTGAAGTGGTTTGTTGGTAATGCAGACTGTGTGAAGTGTTTTGTTGGTAATGCAGACTGTGTGAAATGTTTTGAAAAAGTGGCTTCAGTATTGACCGATGCGTGTTAGCAATTTTTAAAAACATGGTAATGAATAATTTGGTATTGGAGATGAATGAGGTGGCAACCCTTGGTAATGGAAGGAGCAGTTTGTTTTTAACCCATAGATTGTGTGTGTGTGTGTGTGTGTGTGTGTGTGTGTGTGTGTGTGTGTGTGTGTGTGTGTGTGTGTGCGCGTGCATGCATGCGTGTGTGCGCGTGTGTTCTGTGTTGTGAAACCCAAGCGGACGTGGGGATAACTAATTCATGGGCACACACACAAAAACACACACCTATACACCCACCTATACATTCACAAACACACACCTATACAGTACATTGTGTGTGTGTGTGTTTGTGAATGTATATGTGTGTATACAGTATGTCTGTTAATGTAGAGGTGTGTCAAATTAAATCAAACTTTATCGGTCACATACACATGGTTAGCAGATGTTAATGCGAGTGTAGCGAAGTGTGTGTGTGTGTGTGTGTACATGAGAAATGGGATAACATGGTGGAACATTGTGGTCCGGTGACCCACTTGTAGAAGATTAAATGAAGCTCTACAGATGAGATCCAGTCGTATACTGTAGTACTACTACTACTACCCAACCAATGTCGTAGGGTTCCTCAAGCCTTTTATCTTAAGTACAGTATGTAGTAATACATTGTTAACTGTGGAAAGCCTGAGTAAACTGTTCCCAGATCTGTTTGTGCTCTTGGTCCCAGATCCGTTTGCACTCTTGCCAATATACACTCAGTGGCCATTTTAGTGAACCCCATTCGCTAAAATGGTTCGCTCCTACAGACAGTGAGTCACGTGGCCGTAGCTTGCTTTATAAAGCAGGCAGACAGGCATCGAGGCATTCAGTTACTGTTCGATTGAACGTTAGAATGGGCAAAACTAGTGATCTAAGCGACTTTGAGCGTGGTATGATCCTCAGTGCCAGGCACGACAGTTCCAGTATCGCAGAAACAGCCGGCCTCCTGGGCTTTTCACGTACGACAGTGTCTAAGGGTTTACAGAGAATGGTGCGACAAACAAAAAACATCCAGTCAGCTGCAGTCCTGTGGGCAAAAACAGCTTGAAGGAGAAGGAGAATGGCACGAATCGTGCCAGCTAATAGGCGGGCCACAAACAGGCAAATAACGGAGCTTATGAACAAAACTACTCAGTAATCTCCGTAAAGACCGGGGGTCAAGCTGATGAACCAAACTACTCTGTAATCTCCTCCGTAAAGACCGGGGGTCAGCCTGATGAACCAAACTACTCTGTAATCTCCTCCGTAAAGACCGGGGGTCAGCCTGATGAACCAAACTACTCTGTAATCTCCTCCGTAAAGACCGGGGGTCAGCCTGATGAACCAAACTACTCAGTAGTCTCCTCCTTATAGCCTAACTCTCACACACTCACATAAACACACACATTTCAACAAAACAAATATATATATATTTTTTTTGTGTGATTACTGATCAATTCAAATGTACATTTCATTTTCTGTTTTAACAAAGCTTTTTATTTGGGTACTTATGTCTTGTAAATAATTTGTTTGTTTGCTGTGGTTTTTATATCAGCTCTTGTGCTTTCAACCTGCACACCGTTTTTATATCAGCTCTTGTGCTTTCAACCACACCTGCACACCGTTTTTATATCAGCTCTTGTGCTTTCAACCACACCTGCACACCGTTTTTATATCAGCTCTTGTGCTTTCAACCACACCTGCACACCGTTTTTATATCAGCTCTTGTGCTTTCAACCACACCAGCTCTTGTGCTGCACACCTGCACACCGTTTTTATATCAGCTCTTGTGCTTTCAACCACACCTGCACACCGTTTTTATATCAGCTCTTGTGCTTTCAACCACACCTGCACACCGTTTTTATATCAGCTCTTGTGCTTTCAACCACACCTGCACACCGTTTTTATATCAGCTCTTGTGCTTTCAACCACACCTGCACACCGCTTTTTATATCAGCTCTTGTGCTTTCAACCACACCTGCACACCGTTTTTATATCAGCTCTTGTGCTTTCAACCACACCTGCACACCGTTTTTATATCAGCTCTTGTGCTTTCAACCACACCTGCACACCGTTTTTATATCAGCTCTTGTGCTTTCAACCACACCTGCACACCGTTTTATATCAGCTCTTGTGCTTTCAACCACACCTGCACACCGTTTTTATATCAGCTCTTGTGCTTTCAACCACACCTGCACACACGTTTTTATATCAGCTCTTGTGCTTTCAACCACACCTGTGCTTTCAACCACACCAGCTCTTGCAACACACCTGTTTTTATATCAGCTCTTGTGCTTTCAACCACACCTGCACACCGTTTTTATATCAGCTCTTGTGCTTTCAACCACACCTGCACACCGTTTTTATATCAGCTCTTGTGCTTTCAACCACACCTGCACACCGTTTTTATATCAGCTCTTGTGCTTTCAACCACACCTGCACACCGTTTTTATATCAGCTCTTGTGCTTTCAACCACACCTGCACACCGTTTTTATTTATACATTTTTATCTGTATTGTTGTCTATCACTTGTTATCTTTGGTGTACATTTTTTTTAAAGGATTTGGCGTAAGTAGCATGAGTCCATGGCCCTATCCTGCCTGGTGTCAACGGTACAGACTGGTGGCAGTGGTGTAATGGTTTGGGGATTATTTTCCTTGCACACGTTCGGTCCCTTGATACCAATTGAGCAATGTTTCCGAGCCCCGAGGCTGTTCTGGAGGCAAAGGGGAGTCCTACCCAGTACTAGATGGGTGTACCTAATAAACTGGCCACTGAGTGTCTCACTTCTGTTATAAAAAGTATGCAAATACAAGGCACCAAACACACAGGGTTGGTTAACTCCTGAGGTCCCTTGTGTCTCTACCACCAAACACACAGGGTTGGTTAACTCCTGAGGTCCCTTGTGTCTCTACCAACCGAGGTAAACCAGCCCATAGTTTTAACGTCCCCATGTTTGGAATCATTTACTAACCACATGACATCTTGAGTCCCTGGTGCCAATAGGGTCGTTTAAAATGAGGAATGAATTCAGTGAGGTTTGCGAGTGTTTTGGTTGATTTTAATAATGTATTTGTGTTGTTGAAATGTAGTTTATATGTGCTGTAGGTTGTTTTTGTTGCTTTTTTATTTCATTCATTTGATTTGAGCATTTTTTGTTGTCAGGGCACCATTCAGAATGAGTCTCAATTGGGCGCCTGTGAATAAATAAAAGTTAAAACAAAGAAATAACAAATACATTGCTGTATGCTGTCATTGTCAAGACAAACATTTTTAGCATGAAAATGATGGAAAGGGAGTTGGCATGATGGCACAAACAGACTGGCACTCAAACATAAATGTAAATGTAAGTAATTTTGCCTTATTACAATCATAGGCAGTATTATTCAGAGAGACTTCAAATCATAGACAAGCAGAGCGTAAGTCTGGTATCTAATATCTATGACAAAGACAGTTCCATTTTGACAGTCAGGACAGCAGGCCACAGAGCAGCTGTGGTGCCTGTACATATAACTTAATTTCTCCTCTGGGCTCTGGTGTAACCTGAGAATCTGTTCTCTCGTAAATAAGGGGTCATGTCCGCGTAAATAAGGGGTCATGTCCGCATGTGGGCACGGGCAGAATAATGTGACAGTTAACGCGCCTAAAACCCGATGGGAGCTGGCGGAGGACCACGGGGCTTTCAAGGAAGATCGACCGGACATTTTAAACCAAGATGTAGAATATATATACACACACACACGCGCGCACACACACACACACACACACACACACACACACACACTATCCACAGTAAGAGAGAAGCATGAAGACCTGGTGGACAGCGGGAGAAGCATGAAGACCTGGTGGACAGAGGGAGAAGCATGAAGACCTGGTGGACAGAGGGAGAAGCATGAAGACCTGGTGGACTGGGAGAAGCATGAAGACCTGGTGGACAGAGGGAGAAGCATGAAGACCTGGTGGACAGAGGGAGAAGCATGAAGACCTGGTGGACAGAGGGAGAAGCATGAAGACCTGGTGGACTGAGGGAGAAGCATGAAGACCTGGTGGACTGAGGGAGAAGCATGAAGACCTGGTGGACTGAGGGAGAAGCATGAAGACCTGGTGGACTGAGGGAGAAGCATGAAGACCTGGTGGACTGAGGGAGAAGCATGAAGACCTGGTGGACTGAGGGAGAAGCATGAAGACCTGGTGGACAGAGGGAGAAGCATGAAGACCTGGTGGACAGAGGGAGAAGCATGAAGACCTGGTGGACAGAGGGAGAAGCATGAAGACCTGGTGGACAGAGGGAGAAGCATGAAGACCTGGTGGACAGAGGGAGAAGCATGAAGAACTGGTGGACAGAGGGAGAAGCATGAAGACCTGGTGGACAGAGGGAGAAGCATGAAGACCTGGTGGACAGAGGGAGAAGCATGATGACCTGGTGGACAGAGGGAGAAGCATGAAGACCTGGTGGACAGAGGGAGAAGCATGAAGACCTGGTGGACAGAGGGAGAAGCATGATGACCTGGTGGACAGAGGGAGAAGTATGATGACCTGGTGGACAGAGGGAGAAGTATGATGACCTGGTGGACTGAGGGAGAAGCATGAAGACCTGGTGGACAGAGGGAGAAGCATGAAGACCTGGTGGACTGAGAATGAGCACGAGGAAAACAGAACAAGGTGTTCTCTAAAGCTTTTCATCAGTCGGCCCCTGTGGGCCCTGTTCATCTAACTTCATGGGGGAAGGTCTGTGCAAAATAACTGGGGGACATTTTATGTCACTGAAGCAGTAACAGGACAGAATGAATGTTCAAAGTCTGGTTTGATCATATGAATTTACTGTAGATAAGTCAGTAGGTAAATAGGCTTGGCTTGTGTGAGCCGGAAGAGCTCATAGGAGCAGGAGCCTGTTTCTGCAGCGTGAGGCAGCTTGATGTACAAGTACCCACCCTGGACAACAGGAAGCTAGTAAACTCATCAAAAAAAGAAATGTCCTCTCACTGTCAACTGCGTTTATTTTCAGAAAACTTAACATGTGTAAATATTTGTTTGAATATAACAAAATTCAACAACTGAGACATAAACTGAACAAGTTCCAAAGACGTGACTAACAGAAATGGAATAATGTGTCAAAACCAAAAGTTACAGTCAGTATCTGGTGTGGCCACCAGCTGCATTAAGTAATGCAGTGCATTGCCTCCTCATGGACTGCACCAGATTTGCCAGTTCTTGCTGTGAGATGTTACCCCACTCTTTCACCAAGGCACCTGCAAGTTCCCGGACATTGGAAAATAGTTGGGAAGAGATTTTCGATGTACCCATTTCATGGCACATGGTTTATGAATTGATACGCAAAACAACGCCGGATTCAAAACTTCACATTTTTCAATATAAATGACTATACAAAATTATTGCAACTAATATAATGTTATATATATGGGGGATACAATCTTCCCAGCTCTGCAGATTCTGCTGTGAGTAGGCAGAGTCATTAGATCATTTATTTTGGTATTGTCCATATGTAGCTCGTTTTTGGTCACAGGTCCAGGAATGGCTGAAGAATTGCAACATTTGCCTAGAACTAACAATACAGATAGCAATACTGGGTGATTTGAAAAGCCATAGTCAATCAATCAATAATATAATAATTGTTTTAGCAAAAATGTTTATTTTTAATTTACAATCTGTAGAAGCTATGAGAATAGAAAGGTTCAAGTCGTTTGTGAAGCATCACAGCACAGTTGACAAATATATGGCAAGTAGAAATCCAAAATGGATGATGTTGAGAGACAGATGGGAGGGGTTGAATGGAGCTGAAGGGTGGGACTAATAACAAGATAAACAATGTAAAACATACGGGATCTGTAGAATGTATATAGGTTCGGAACTTTTGTGAAATAGCATAGTTATAAATAGAAATCAAACTGGATGGACATCAGAAATAGAGGAAGGACTAAGAACAAACAAGAGAGAACTATTGTAAAGTAGACTGTGTCTGTAGAGTGTGTATAAGATGTATGGATTGAAGGTAGAAGCAGAAGTGTTTATTAGTTTACTCCAATTGGGGGATCGGTGGAAGGGTTTGCGGGGAATAATAATAAAGGTATATTCTTTAAAAAAGCATGTATGTCTATATAGGTATGTGTATGTATATATGTATGCATGCGTGTATGGATATATATATTTACCCCAAAAATATGGGGGATTGGAAATGATGCAGACAATTACATTGGAAGCAACATTCATGAGGGAGGAGGATGTCTTCCCTGTAACGCACAGCATTGAGATTGTCTGTAATGACAACAACTCAGTCCGATGATGCTGTGACACACCGCCC
Source organism: Oncorhynchus nerka (assembly GCF_034236695.1). Lineage (NCBI taxonomy): Eukaryota > Metazoa > Chordata > Actinopteri > Salmoniformes > Salmonidae > Oncorhynchus > Oncorhynchus nerka. Next base: position 74,080,622 of record NC_088413.1, read on the forward strand.
CAGACCACGATGGACCCTCCACCTCCAAATCGATCCCGCTCCAGAGTACAGGCATCGGTGTAACGCTCATTCCTTCAACGATAAACGCGAAGGACGGTCAACTGTCCGTCCTGTCTCCCTGTAGCGCTGTCTTAGGCATCTCACGGTACGGACATTGCAATTTATTGCCCTGGCCACATCTGCAGTCCTCATGCCTCCTTGCAGCATGCCTAAGGCACGTTCACACAGATGAGCAGGGACCCTGGGCATCTTTCTTTTGGTGTTTTTCAGAATCAGTAGAAAGGCCTCTTTAGTGTCCTAAGATTTCAGAACTGTGACCTTAATTATTATTTTTTTTTTTACCTTTATTTAACTAGGCAAGTCAGTTAAGAACAAATTCTTATTTTCAATGATGGCCTAGGAACAGTGGGTTAACAGGGGCAGAACGACAGATTTGTACCTTGTCAGCTCGGGGATTTGAACTTGCAACCTTCCGGTTACTAGTCCAACGCTCTAACCACTAGGCTACCCTGCCGCCCCATGTGTAAGCTGGTAGTGTCTTAACGACCGTTCCACAGATGCATGTTCATTAATTGTTTATGGTTCATTGAACAAAAATGGGAAACAGTGTTTTAATCCTTTATAATGAATATCTGTGGTTATTTGGATTTTTACTAATTATCTTTGAAAGACAGGGTCCTGAGAAAGGGCTGTTTCTTTTTTTGCTGAGTTTATATCATAGTTCCTTACCCCCAATCTTTCTCCTTAATGATGAGTGCCAATCAGGGCCTTACCCCCAATCTATCTCCTTAATGCTGAGTGCCAAGCAGGGCCTTACCCCCAATCTATCTCCTTAATGCGGAGTGCCAAGCAGGGCCTTACCCCCAATCTATCTCCTTAATGCTGAGTGCCAAGCAGGGCCTTACCCCCAATCTATCTCCTTAATGCTGAGTGCCAAGCAGGGCCTTACCCCCAATCTATCTCCTTAATGCTGAGTGCCAAGCAGGGCCTTACCCCCAATCTATCTCCTTAATGCTGAGTGCCAAGCAGGGCCTTACCCCCAATCTCTCTCCTTAATGCTGAGTGTCAAGCAGGGCCTTACCCCCAATCTATCTCCTTAATGCTGAGTGCCAAGCAGGGCCTTACCCCCAATCTATCTCCTTAATGCTGAGTATCAAGCAGGGCCTTACCCCCAATCTCTCTCCTTAATGCTGAGTATCAAGCAGGACCTTACCCCCAATCTCTCCCCTTAATGCGGAGTGCCAAGAAAAGACCCATCTGGTCTAATTTTTTGTGTCTTTGGCCAAGCCTGAAACAGACAAAAGGCTCTGTTTCAATAGCCAATAGCTATACTAGAATATAGCACTTAGTATGAGGCAACCCACTGGGCATCCATTCTAAGTACATTGGAAAGTAGCCAAAGTCTAGCTCCTTAAGACAAAAGGTGTCCATTACCACATTACCCATGCTCCTCCACATTACCCATGCTCCTCCACTATCTCTATGCCACCTATATGTACAACTCCAGGTGAATTGGACTGGCCAATGAGCTGGTCAAAAGGAGCCAAGAGAGAGAGAGAGACAGAGATGAGTGACACAATCCCCCTGAGGCAGTGGTCATCTTTCAGCAGATTGCCCTGTGGGTAATGTGGTGGTCATTTTCCTGTTGGAAAAGCTGTCATGGCCATAACAACATCAAGACAACACAGATAGCAAGACAGGAAGTGATTATTCCCGAAAGGAAATCAACCGAAAAACAGTTGATCAAGCTAAAGACATCGATGGTTTGTGAATATATTGCGAAGGTACTGTTTGTTGTTCAGCTACTTTGGTCTTGGAGCAACACAAGGGATGAGTTAGAGATCGAATTACAATGAGCTGTCTCTGTGTTGTTACAGTGTGGATGAGAAGGAACACACACCAGACACGCACGTCTCTCACACACACAAACCGACAGCAACACACACGCAAATGTATCTGTCTGTTGTGTTATGTAAACGTAGCATGACGTTTGCTTAGTTTAGCATCGGGCTCAGTGACGATTAGCAGGGCTGCTGGCCCATACTTAAACACACACACACACACTCTGCTGATGCACTCAAACCAGGGTCATACAACAACAGTTTGGCTGTACTTCTATAAGCAGAAACAACGTCTCCCTGTTATTGCAAAGTGCTATACACTGTAACAGGGCTGTTTTCCCTTCTGCTTAGAATGTAGAAAAAAACAACACTAGGTAGTCATCTGGATGAAACCTCAGACATTTCATATTTGCAAAGTCCAAAGAGTTAAGTGAATAACATAATGGTGACTAAAAGTTTTCTGATGACATAAGCATCAGTGGAAATGTACTGATAGTGGTGATTTCAGCATAACATTGGTACGACCCTGATCCAACCCTGGTTGACTAGCCAAACACTCATATCCGTCTAGTCAGCGGGTAATCAGTGCTCCCATGAAGGCAGAGCTTTAGTTAACAGGGCTTTAGTTAACAGAGCTTTAGTTAACAGAGCTTTAGTTAACAGGGCTTTAGTTAACAGGGCTTTAGTTAACAGGGCTTTAGTTAACAGGGCTTTAGTTAACAGGGCTTTAGTTAAGGTCAAACCCATCGAGGCAGGGCTTTAGTTAACAGGGCTTTAGTTAAGGTCAAACCCATTGAGACAGGGCTTTAGTTAAGGTCAAACCCATTGAGGCAGGGCTTTAGTTAAGGTCAAACCCATTGAGGCAGGGCTTTAGTTAACAGGGCTTTAGTTAAGGTCAAACCCATTGAGACAGGGCTTTAGTTAAGGTCAAACCCATTGAGGCAGGGCTTTAGTTAACAGGGCTTTAGTTAAGGTCAAACCCATTGAGACAGGGCTTTAGTTAAGGTCAAACCCATTGAGGCAGGGCTTTAGTTAACAGGGCTTTAGTTAAGGTCAAACCCATTGAGACAGGGCTTTAGTTAAGGTCAAACCCATTGAGGCAGGGCTTTAGTTAACAGGGCTTTAGTTAAGGTCAAACCCATTGAGGCAGGACTTTAGTTAAGGACAAAGGCCTTCCCGCCTTTGGGAACAACACCCATTGTTAGGGCAGAGGTGTGCATCTCTTCATTATATACAGATCTCTGGTGTAAATGGGGAGGTGCACACATCACAGAACACCAAAAATACAACATGAGAACAAGCAGAAAAACTGTCATAAGAAAACAAAAAATAACTAAACCGTGATTATTTCGATGCAGGCATTTGAAAAACATACATTTGCTTTAGTTAGGACAAACCCATCAAGGCAGGGCTTTAGATAGGGCACTTGCAGCGCCAGGGTAGTGGGTTCGATTCCCATGGGGGACCAGTATGAAAAAATGAAAAAACAATGTCTCTCTGGATGAGAGCATCTGCTAAATGACTAAAATGTCAATGTAAAATATAGTTAACAGGGCTTTAGTTAGGACAAACCCATCAAGGCAGGGCTTTAGTTAACAGGGCTTTAGTTAATAGGATATATCACTAACCTCACCTACCATGCAATAGTGAACAAACTGCAACATTTTACAATATTTACATTGACAATATCAGCCATCTACTGTTTGCCTTTGCCTTTGTCCCTATTCTCAAATTAGCCCTGAATCAAACGTGTGTCCAATTGTAGGAAAGGGTGGTACTTGGTAGGAAAGGGTAGCTTTGAATGAGTCTAGATTAGAATATCACGGCTGTAAAAGAAACGGATGCATCTCATAATGAACGATAGGAGTGTTTGTTTGGTGTGGAAACAAGATAGCACAACGCTTTCACCCCCATACTAACTGGTAGGATTGCAGAGCACAGAGGTGAGTGTTAGCGCTCAGGCTAACATCTAGTTTACTTTCTGATTCTGCCCGTTGGTAGAGTGACCATCACCTTCACCACAGACAGACTGAGTGAGGTCTGAGGTTGGCAACGATGGGAACTACTGACCACAGACTAGTCTGGGCAACTCCACCAGACGCTATTATGAGCATTTACCTCAGAGTAGGTAGTTATTCCTCACGTGCTAATGCTAAAGACTATAACAAACCAATAACAAAAAACACACGCACTTAAACTTTAGCCTAGCCTTCAGCGCTAGAAACTTGCAAAACAACTCACATTTACCTCCCTCATAGAGGCTTATGCTAATGCAGATAAAACTAAAACACACGTTAGATATCCTAGCCGCAATAAGCCTTAGTATTCACTGCAACAACAAACAACAAAACCTGTCCAAACAGTTAAACAACTCATGTCCAAATGACTGTGAGTCTACATACCTGCAACTGAGGCAGTCTGACAGTGGTTGTGTTATCGATATGGGAGTGGGAATGGTATCGACGGATGAGATGTAATGCCCCTGGGGACTCGCTCCGTTCCACAGAGATAGAAATCAGGGTATAGCGTGGGGAGCGTTAATCCTATAGAATCCTATAGAATACAAATGGGGCTGGATATATTGGCATACTACAGCTGAAGTCGGAAGTTTACATACACCTTAGCCAAACACATTTAAACATTCCCTGTCTTAGGTCAGTTAGGATCACCACTTTATTTTAAGAATGTGAAATGTCAGAATGATAGTAGAGGGAATGATTTATTTCAGCTTTTATTTCTTTCAGCACATTCCCAGTGGGTCAGAGGTTTACATACACTCAATAAGTATTTGGTAGTATTGCCTTTAAATTGTTTAACTTGAGTCGAATGTTTCAGGCAGCCTTCCACAAGCTTCCCACAATAAGTTGGGTGAATTTTGGACCATTCCTCCTGACAGAGCTGGCAAAGTCAAGGTATTGGAGTGGCCATCACAAAGCCCTGAGTCAGGTTTGTTGGCCTCCTTGCTGACACACACTTTTTCAGTTCTACCCACAAATGTTATACGGGATTGAGGTCAGGGCTTTGTGATGGCCACTCCAATACCTTGACTTTGTTGTCTTTAAGCCATTTTGCCACAACTTTGGAACTATGCTTGGGGTCATTGTCCATTTGGAAAACCCATTTGCGACCAAGCTTGAACTTTCTGACTGATGTCTTGAGATGTTACTTCAATATATCCACGTAATTTTCCTGCCTCATGATGCCATCTATTTTGTGAAGTGCACCAGCCCTCCTGCAGCAAAGCACCCCCACAACATGATGCTGCCACCACCATGCTTCATGGTTGGGATGGTGTTCTTCGGCTTGCAAGCCTTCCCCCTTTTTCCTCCAAACATAACGATGGTCATTATGGCCAAACAGTTCTATTTTTGTTTCATCAGACCAGGTGACATTTCTCCCAAAAGTTTTTTTTTAAATTCCCCATGTGCAGTTACAAACCGTAGTCTGTCTTTTTTTTATGGTGGTTTTGGCTTCTTCCTTGCTGAGTGGCCTTTCAGGTTATGTCGATATAGGACTCGTTTTACTGTAGATATAGATACTTTTGTACCTGTTTCCTCCAGCATCTTCACAAGGTCCTTTGCTGTTGTTCTGGGATTGACTTGCACTTTTCGCACCAATGTACGTTCATCTCTAGGAGACAGAACGTGTCTCCTTCCTGAGTAGTATGACGGCTGCGTGGTCCCATGGTGTTATACTTGCGTACTATGAGGGTTCTAGTTCTCATCAACATGTATAGTATAATCACTCATACTGTACAGTACTGTGAGGGTTCTAGTTCTCATCAACATGTATAGTATAATCACTCATACTGTACAGTACTGTGAGGGTTCTAGTTCTCATCAACATGTATAGTATAATCACTCATACTGTACAGTACTGTGAGGGTTCTAGTTCTCATCAACATGTATAGTATAATCACGCATACTGTACAGTACTGTGAGGGTTCTAGTTCTCATCAACATGTATAGTATAATCACTCATATTGTACAGTACTGTGAGGGTTCTAGTTCTCCCTCTCTTTTGCATTTGGCCACAAGTTCTCATCAACATTACATCTTATGTCTTCTCTGGTGATGCATCTTGGGAAGGATCTTCTGGAATGTCTAATCCAACCCTGTCAGTCTTCAGGAGAAGTGTCTCTACACCCTGCCAGTCTTCAGGAGAAGTGTCTCCACACCTTGGCAGTCTTCAGGAGAAGTGTATCCACACCCCACATTCATGGCATCCAGTAAGGACATCTGGTCATGTGGATGGTGGTCATAAACCTTCCACCTCCACGCAGAGAGAAACTTCTATGGGGTTTAGGAAGGGGGAGTATGGAGGCAGGAATAGGACTGATATCCGGGGATGTGCAGCAAACCAGTCTGTGACTGCAGCAGAGTGGTGGAATGCCACATGATCCCACACAACAACGAAGGTAGGGGAGTTTCTTGCCCCTCTCCTCCACTGACACAAGTCGATTATGCAGGTCATCCAGAAAATAAATGAGCCTCTCTGTATTGAAGGGGCCAATGAGTAGTTTGTGTAACAGCAAACCATCATTGGACAGTGCTGCACACATTGTGATGTTAGTCCCTCTCTGGCCTGGGACATCCACGGTTGCTCTCTGTCCAATCACATTTCTTCCCCTGTGGCATTTTTTCCCCAGTTTGAATCTCCATTACTCTCTAAAATACAGTAGATCCACAGTTTCACAATACTTTACATTATGCATAGCTGTGTATGTACCCTGTTTGGTTATTGAACAGGCGTCTTACCTGGACATATTGATACCCGAGTTCTTTCACACGTTCACCGTTTCTCTGAAAGGGTACAGTTTACAACTGCTTCATCCTTATTTAATGTTTCTTTGGGACTCTGGCAATTGTCGTTGTGCTGACCGTATTCACATTCCCAAAAGTGATATCGTCTGCCAGCACTCTGTCCCGAATTTCCTGCAGTTTTATTGCATTGTTGCCAATTACCATGTCAACAATGGCAATTTCCTGCAGTTTTATTGCATTGTTGCCAATTACCATGTCAACAATGGCAATTTCCTGCAGTTTTATTGCATTGTTGCCAATTACCATGTCAACAATGGCAATTTCCTGCGCGTCTGATAATATTCTGCCTTTCTCTCCTGCGGGAGGCAACCTTTGGATCCTACTGAAAAACACAAAACAATATATTTCAAAATGTCAGTACATGTAAAAATGTGAACATACTGTTATTGTACTGTAATATGTATTAACACTTATCAATGATCACTGACGGATGCACATCTCACCTGTTGTTTTGCTAGAAAATTCGTACTATTGATGCAACTGTTGAACGCTGCAGATTTGGTTGCAATCGAGAGAGCATGGTTTACAACATGGTCGATAATTGTGGCCCTTATCTCATCAGAGACCACCGCTCTTGGTCTTCATCTCCTTTGTCCTCCCCACATTCTCCCTCTCGCTCCCTGACACTCTTCTTCCCCCACCAACCTGTCTTCCTTGATCCCATGTTTCTAAACGAAATCATCCTGAAGCCGTCCTCTTTTGTCTGTTTGGTAACAAGACTAAAAACAGGACACTTGGGTAGGCTTTCAGATGAAATTGCAATCAGCTGTGTTTGGAATGATTAAATATTCTGCTGAGATGTTCGATATCATATGTTTCAGTCTGGTTACTGCAGAAATGCACGACTTTTGTCATCATTCTGTTTTGAATGTGTTAAGTTTTGGAAACAGTGTGTTAGCATTTGAAAACGTGCTGCAAATATATAGTTTAGCAGGTGGTGGAGTATGAATGAGAAAAGAGTTCATGGATTTTGGAGAATGTGGTCGTTGAATGCATTTTGTGTGAAAACAATGAAACATGTTTAATAGTTTGGTCCACATACACTTGTTTCGCTGACCGTGTGAAGAGTTTTGACAATGTATGTTAGCAATTGAAAAAAATGTAAATTATTGTGGGGTATTTCAAAGTACAAGCTTATCACTCTGGGAGTTTGATGGCATGCAGCCTAGGTCCATTCCTGATTAGATTAGGGCATGTTTCAGGTCCATTCCTGAATAGATTAGGGCATGTTTCAGGTCCATTAATTAAGGATTAGATTAGGGCATGTTTCAGGTCCATTAATTAAGGATTAGATTAGGGCATGTTTCAGGTCCATTAAGAATTAGATTAGGGCATGTTTCAGGTCCATTAAGAATTAGATTAGGGCATGTTTCAGGTCCATTAATTAAGGATTAGATTAGGGCATGTTTCGTTACATTTACATTACATTTAAGTCATTAGATTAGGGCATGTTTCAGGTCCATTAATTAAGGATTAGATTGGGGCATGTTTCAGGTCCATTAATTAAGGATTAGATTAGGGCATGTTTCAGGTCCATTAAGAATTAGATTAGGGCATGTTTCAGGTCCATTAAGGATTAGATTAGGGCATGTTTCAGGTCCATTAATTAAGGATTAGATTAGGGCATGTTTCAGGTCCATTAATTAAGGATTAGATTAGGGCATGTTTCAGGTCCATTAAGGAATTAGATTAGGGCATGTGTCAGGTCCATTAATGATTAGATTGGGGCATGTTTCAGGTCCATTAATGATTAGAGTAGGGCATGTTTCAGATGGGTCACTGAGCTCATGGATAATTCACAGTTTGAATAGAGGCTTAAGAGGACTCTACAATACAATACAATGCAACACAATACAACAGACTTTAACATAATGTCAACAAGTTGTTTTTAAAGTTTCAGAAATATTTTTTTTTCTAATCAGGTCAATGTTTTGGTCATTTTATTCATATTTCTGAAGTAGTCTTGAAGACAGGATTGTCTGGAACATAGCAGACAGAAACATTGGGGAAAGGGGGAAACCTAGTCGGTTGTACAACTGAAATGTGTCTTTGAATCAGAGAGATGCAGGGTGCTTCCATAATCGACATCCGCGTCTTCGGCGCCCGGGGAACAGTGGGTTAACTGCCTTGCTCAGGGCTAGAATGACAGGTTTTTACCATGTCAGCTCGTGGATTTGATCCTTTTGGTTTCTGTCCCAACACACTAACCACTAGGCTAGGCTAAATTGAAGCCTGTCATAGCATGAGTTGAAGTTACCATGATGTAATCATTATGTCATTATAGTTTAACTGTGACTGGATGAAATCACTCACTGTACTGTAGCGGAGGATACCGTACATCTACACTGAGGTTCTTCAACATCCTGTTGTTTACTATGACATCAACTTTTTAATCACACTGTTTCACCGGTCTGTCGTGCTTACCGAACACCGAGACCGAACACCGAGACCCAGACCAAACACACCTATGTTTACCTTACTGTGTGTGAAGCACCCACCACTTTTGCCTGTTTTTCACACTACGCACTACACACTACGCACTACACACTACTCACTTCACACTACTCACTTCACACTACTCACTTCACACTACACACTACAGACTACGCACTAAGCTCTACACACTACACCCTACACACCTGATCTTAAAGGTGAGCCTGTCTTGTCTTCTCCTTGTGCACAACAACACATAACCAGATTACACAACATCACCAGATTACACATCACCAGATTACACAACATCACCAGATTACACAACATCACATCACCAGATTACACTACAACACATCACCAGATTACACAACATCACATCACCAGATTACACATCACCAGATTACACAACAACACATTACCAGATTACACAACAATGTTAGTCAACCCATGTCTTGGCGTGCACGAGAGGAGATTATCCATCTGAGAAATGTAATTACTCTCCTTACCAGGTTGGATGGGGAGCGTTGCTGCACAGCTATTTTCAGGTCTCTCCAGAGATGTTCAATCGGGTTCAAGTCCGGGCCATTCAAGGACATGAGACAAGGAGACTTGTCCCGAAGCCACTCCTGCCACTCTTGTCTTGGCTGTGTGCTTTGGGTTGTTGTCCTGTTGGAAGGTGAACTTTCGTCCCAGTCGGAGTTCCTTAGCGCTCTGGAGCAGGTTTTCATCAAGGATCGCTCTGTACTTTTCTCCGTTCATCTTTGCCTCGATCCTGACTAGTCTCCCAGACCCTGCCGCTGAAAAACATCCCACAGCATGATTCTGCCACCACCATGCTTCACCGTAGGGATGGGGTCAGGTTTCCTCCAGACGTGGCGCTTGGCCTCCCTGACCAAGGCCCTTCTCCCCCAGTTGTTCAGTTTGGCCAGACGGCCAGCTCTAGGAAGAGTCTTGGTGGTTCCAAACCAGGGGGACCTTCAATGCTGCAGAAATGTTTTGGTACCCTTCCCCAGACCTGTGCCTAGACACAATCCTGTCTCAGAGCTCTACGGACAATTCCTTTGATCTCATGGCGTTTTTGCTCTGACATGCACTGTCAGCCGTAGGACCTTATATAGACAGGTGTGTTTTTCCAAATCATGTCCAATCAATTGAATTTACCACAGGTGGACTCCAATCAAGTTGTAGAAACATCTCAAGGATGATCAGTGGAAACAGGATGCACCTGAGCTCAATGTTGAGTCTCACAGCAAAGGGTCTGAATACCTATGTAAATAAGGTATTTCAGTTTTACGTTTTTGATAAATTTACAAAAATGTCTAAAAACCTGTTTTTTTTGTGATAATTTTTTATTTAGTTTAACCTTTATTTAAATAGGCAAGTCAGTTAAGAACAAATTATTGTTTACAATGATGGCCTACCCCGGCCAAACCCAAACCCGGACGACGCTGGGCCAATTGTGCGACGCCCTATGGGACTCCCAATCACGGCCAGTTGTGATACAGCCTGGAGTCGAACCAGAGTTTGTAATGACGCCTCTAGCAATGCCTTAGACCGCTGCTCCACTCGGGAGCCCGAGTGTGGGGTACTGTGGGGTATTGTGTGTAGATTGATGAGGATTTTTTTTATTTAATCCATTTTAGAACAAGGCTGTGATGTAACAAAATGTGGAAAAAGTCAAGGGATCTGAATACTTCCCGAATGCACTGTAAATAGACCCTAAAGCTCTGTTTGTTGGACGATACTATTGGAACGAGGTGAATTACATGATATGATCTTGTTATCATCTTGTACCAATAGTAAAGTCCGACACATACGCCTACAGTACACATACCAATATTATTTGTGTTTCATTTTGAGGACTAATTCTTATTTTGTGTCATAGTATATTAAGCTTCATTCATTCAATTGTGTCATTTTAGTAAAAACTACAGTATGTATGTGATTGAGAGCCTTTCTGTTCAGCCGAATTCTATCACAGTTGCTCTAGCCCAAAATGGCACAGCCAAGCCGACCAGCAGGCAGTCGGCGCCATTTAAACGTTGCCTAGTTTCATGGCCACTTGTCTTCCCTCTCTCTGGAACAGGTTTGATGAGCGAGAAAGAATAGTCTCCTTGATGGCTCCTTGAAAATCCACTAACCGTAGCATATGCCCCTAGAGTGCCACCACAACAGAGGATGGGAGTAACAAGAAGAGGATCTATGACATGGGACACCCCTATGTCCCCTATTGCTCAAATGACAGGATCGTATCCTGTTTCAAATGGCTGAATGATTCACCTAACTGTTCCGCTACTCCCATCTCTCCCACTGTATTTCTGCTCCCTTTGACGAATGAATAGAATAGATACATTATTGTCCCTTTTGTGAGAAACAGAAATGTGGGCCAGACACGTAGCAGTGCCCTTGGGCTATGCTGCCTTACAAACAATGCCCAACAGGATGTGGCATGCTACACATAGCTCCTTGAAAGTCATGTTTCTTGAAAAATTGATTACTAACATGCAAAACATGTTGGGACTGTATCATAAGTAAATACCAACATATCGAACAAGGAACATCAATCTAATGTCATAGTTAGACATTTCCAAGCACAAACCTGTGATAGAGCTAGAAACATGAATTGGCGTTTTAGTTAATAGCTATGTAAACAGGAAGTTAGTGGTGCTAAAACTACAGCATTCAGTAGAACTACATAATCAACATCTTGTAACAACACAATGCTGTTTTTTGAATGGATTTTTCCTTTAACGGAGACATTTCAGGACGGGTGCAGGGTCATCTGTAGTCTAAAATGGCCGTCCTCTCTTTCTTTCCTTCTCTCCCAGGAGAGGTTCGAGGCCCTGTTCAGGATCTATGACGAGCAGACGTCCTTCCAGATGTTCAAGAGCTTCAGGCGAGTCCGCATCAGTTTCAGCACTCCGGAGGCGGCCGCCCGCGCTCGCATCGAGCTCCATGAGACTGAGTTCAACGGCAAGCAGCTCAAGCTCTACTTTGCCCAGGTGAGTGAGCTCTTCCTGGAGAAAGGTTTGGGCCGGAACTGGGGCCTTTTGGGAGATATGGGAGTCATTACAGTCCAGGTTATACCTGCCTTTTTAGAGTGTTTTCTTCCAGTTAGTCTGTTTTCTTTAATTTGGTGCATAATGAGCACGGCCCCAGGTATTACAGAGGCTAAACTCAGAGCAGTATACTGAATCCTAGGGCATCCACTGTACTCTCCAAGGGTGTGAAACTGGCCCCAACAACACTGGCCCCAACAACACTGGCCTCAACATGATTTTTGAAAGACTACCTCATCTCTGTACCCCACACATTCAATTATCTGTAAGGTCCCTCAGTCGAGCAATGAATTTCAAACACAGATTCAACCACACAGACCAGGGATGTTTTCCAATGCCTCGCAAAGAAGGGCGGCTATTAGTATTTAAAAAGCAGACACTGAATATCCCTTTGAGCATGGTGAAGTTATTAATTACACTTTGGGTGGTGCATCAATACACCAAGTCACTACAAAGATACAGGCATCCTTACTAACTCAGTTGCCGGAGAGGAAGGAAACTTCTCAGGGATTTCATCATGAGGCCAATGGTGACTTTAAAACAGTTACAGAGGTTAATAAATCTGATAGGAGGAAACTGAGGATGGATCAACAACATTGTAGTTACTCCACAATACATACCTTATTGACAGATTGAAAAGAAGGAAGCCTGTACAGAATAAAATATTCCAAAACATGCATCCTTCACTAAAGTGAACCTGCAAAAAAATGTGGCAAAGTAATTCACCCTTTGTCCTGTATAGAGTGTTACACTATATATGCACAAGTATGTGGACACCCCTTCAAATTAGTGGACTCAGCTATTTCAGCCACACCCCTTAATGACAACTCTATAAAATTGAGCACACAGACATGCAATCTCCATAGACAAACATTGGCAGTAGAATGGCCTCACTGAAGAGCTCAGTAACATTTTGGGGAAGTCCCTTTCCTGTTTCAGCATGACATTTTGGGGAAGTCCCTTTCCTGTTTCAGCATGACAATGCCCCGTGCACAAAGCAAGGTCCATAGAGAAATTGTTTGTCAAGCTTGGTGTGGAAGAACTTGACTGGCCTGCACAGAGCCCTGACCTCAACCCCATCGAACACCTTTGGGATGATTGGAACGCCGACTGCGAGCCAGGCCTAATCACCCAACATCAGTGCCCGAACTCACTACTGCTCTTGTGGCTGAATGGAAGCAAGTCCCCACAGCAATGTTCCAACATCTAGTGGAAAGCCTTCCCAGAAGAGTGTAGGCTGTTTTAGCAGGAAAGGGGGGACCAACTCCATATTAAAGCCCATATTTTTGGAATGAGATGTTCGAGGAGCAGGTGTCCACATACTTTTGGTCATGTAGTGTATGTTTGGGGCAAGTCCAATACAACACGTTACTGAGTACCATTCTCCATCTTTTCAAGCATAGTGGTGGTTGGATATGCTTGTAATCGACTGGGGAGTTTTTCGGGATAAAAAAATAAATGGAATGGAGCTAAGCACAGGCAACATTCTAGAAGAATGAATTCACCTTTCAGCAGGACAATAACCTTAAAGACAAGGCCAAATCTATGCTGGAGTCGCTTACCAAGAAGACAGTGAATGTTCCTGACTGGCCGAGTTACAGTTTTGACTTAATAAATCTACTTGAAAATCTATGGCAAGACCTGAAAATAATTGTCTAGCAATGACCAACAATCAATTTGACAGAGATTGAAGAATTTTGAAAATAATAATATGCAAATGATGAACAATCCAGGTGTGCAAAGCTCTTGGAGACTTACCAAGAAAGACTCACAGCTGTAACTGCTGCCAAAGGTGCTTCTACAAAAGTATTGACTACTGTATTTAATTTTCAATACATTTGCTAAAATTTCTTACAAAATGTTTTCACTATGTCATTATGGAGTATTGTGTGTAGATGGGTGAATCTGTTATGAATTCAGGCTGTAACACAACAAAATGTGGAATAAGTCAAGGGTTTTAAAACTTTCCGAAGGCACTTGTGGCGCAGGTTGAATCAAAGCACTCGGGAGGAGCATATTTGTGTGCAGACTTTTATCCTTTCTTTATTTCTCTACTGTACTCTCCCCATCGAGAATGTAGTGGTATTTCTCTACTGTACTCTCCCCATCGAGAATGTAGTGGTATTTCTCTACTGTACTCTCCCCATCGAGAATGTAGTGGTATTTCTCTACTGTACTCTCCCCATCGAGAATGTAGTGGTATTTCTCTACTGTACTCTCCCCATTGAGAATGTAGTGGTATTTCTCTACTGTACTCTCCCCATTGAGAATGTAGTGGTATTTCTCTACTGTACTCTCCCCATTGAGAATGTAGTGGTATTTCTCTACTGTACTCTCCCCATTGAGAATGTAGTGGTATTTCTCTACTGTACTCTCCCCATTGAGAATGTAGTGGTATTTCTCTACTGTACTCTCCCCATTGAGAATGTAGTTGTATTTCTCTACTGTACTCTCCCCATTGAGAATGTAGTGGTATTTCTCTACTGTACTCTCCCCATTGAGAATGTAGTGTGTGTGTGTGTGTGTGTGTGTGTGTGTGTGTGTGTGTGTGTGTGTGTGTGTGCGTGCGTGCGTGTGTTCTGTGTATTTATGCATGCCCGTCTGTGTGTGTACTCAGCATGTGTTTGTTCTGAGTGTGTGTTCTGAGGTGTGGGTTCCATAAGGGACGAACCGAGGTGTGTGTGTGTGTGTCTTATATTAGATATAATCCAGTACATTGTGTTCAGTCCAGGGAGCCAACAGGAAGATTATTTATATATTATACTGATCCAGTCCTCTCAGACCTACATGAAGTGGTAAGAGTGGTAAGAGTCTGTAGGGGTAAGAGTCTATAGGGGTAAGAGTCTGTAGGGGTAAGAGTCTATAGGGATAAGAGTCTGTAGGGGTAAGAGTCTATAGGGGTAAGAGTCTATAGTGGTAAGAGTCTATAGTGGTAAGAGTCTGTAGGGATAAGAGCCTATAGTGGAAAGAGTCTGTAGGGGTAAGAGTCTATAGGGGTAAGAGCCTATAGGGGTAAGAGCCTATAGGGGTAAGAGCCTATAGTGGTAAGAGTCTATAGGGATAAGAGTCTGTAGGGGTAAGAGTCTATAGTGGTAAGAGTCTGTAGGGGTAAGAGTCTATAGGGGTAAGAGTCTATAGGGGTAAGAGTCTATAGGGGTAAGAGTCTGTAGGGGTAAGAGTCTGTAGGGGTAAGAGTCTATAGGGGTAAGAGTCTGTAGGAGTAAGAGTCTATAGGGATAAGAGTCTGTAGGGGTAAGAGTCTATAGGGGTAAGAGTCTGTAGGGGTAAGAGTCTGTAGGGGTAAGAGTCTATGGTGGTAAGAGTCTATAGTGGTAAGAGTCTATAGTGGTAAGAGTCTGTAGGGATAAGAGCCTATAGTGGAAAGAGTCTGTAGGGGTAAGAGTCTATAGGGGTAAGAGCCTATAGGGGTAAGAGCCTATAGGGGTAAGAGCCTATAGGGGTAAGAGCCTATAGTGGTAAGAGTCTATAGGGATAAGAGTCTGTAGGGGTAAGAGTCTGTAGGGGTAAGAGTCTGTAGGGGTAAGAGTCTGTAGGGGTAAGAGTCTATAGGGGTAAGAGTCTATAGGGATAAGAGTCTATAGGGGTAAGAGTCTATAGGGATAAGAGTCTATAGGGATAAGAGTCTATAGGGGTAAGAGCCTATAGGGATACGAGTCTGTAGGGTAAGAGTCTATAGTGGTAAGATTCTGTAGGGTAAGAGTCTATAGGGATAAGAGTCTATAGGGATAAGAGTCTATAGTGGTAAGAGTCTGTAGGGGTAAGAGTCTGTAGGGGTAAGAGTCTATAGGGGTAAGAGTCTATAGGGGTAAGAGTCGATAGGGGTAAGAGTCGATAGGGGTAAGAGTCTGTAGGGGTAAGAGTCTGTAGGGGTAAGAGTCTATTGGGATAAGAGTCTGTAGGGGTAAGAGTCTATAGGGGTAAGAGTCTATAGGGATAAGAGCCTATAGTGGAAAGAGTCTATAGGGATAAGAGTCTATAGGGATAAGAGTCTATAGGGGTAAGAGCCTATAGGGATAAGAGTCTGTAGGGTAAGAGTCTATAGTGGTAAGAGTCTATAGGGATAAGAGTCTATAGGGATAAGAGTCTATAGTGGTAAGAGTCTGTAGGGGTAAGAGTCTGTAGGGGTAAGAGTCTATAGGGGTAAGAGTCTATAGGGGTAAGAGTCGATAGGGGTAAGAGTCTGTAGGGGTAAGAGTCTGTAGGGGTAAGAGTCTATAGGGATAAGAGTCTGTAGGGGTAAGAGTCTATAGGGGTAAGAGTCTATAGGGATAAGAGCCTATAGTGGAAAGAGTCTGTAGGGTAAGAGTCTATAGGGGTAAGAGTCTATAGTGGTAAGAGTCTATAGGGATAAGAGTCTATAGGGGTAAGAGTCTATAGGGGTAAGAGTCTATAGGGGTAAGAGCCTATAGGGGTAAGAGTCTATAGGGGTAAGAGTCTATAGGGATAAGAGCATATAGGGATAAGAGTCTATAGGGATAAGAGTCTATAGGGGTAAGAGCCTATAGGGATAAGAGTCTGTAGGGTAAGAGTCTATAGTGGTAAGATTCTGTAGGGTAAGAGTCTATAGTGGTAAGAGTCTATAGGGATAAGAGTCTATAGGGATAAGAGTCTATAGTGGTAAGAGTCTGTAGGGGTAAGAGCCTATAGGGGTAAGAGTCTATAGTGGTAAGAGTCTGTAGGGGTAAGAGCCTATAGGGGTAAGAGCCTATAGGGGTAAGAGCCTATAGGGGTAAGAGCCTATAGTGGTAAGGGTCTGTAGGGATAAGAGTCTGTAGGGGTAAGAGTCTGTAGGGGTAAGAGTCTGTAGGGGTAAGAGTCTGTAGGGGTAAGAGTCTATAGGGGTAAGAGTCTATAGGGATAAGAGTCTATAGGGGTAAGAGTCTATAGGGATAATAGTCTATAGGGATAAGAGTCTATAGGGGTAAGAGCCTATAGGGATAAGAGTCTGTAGGGTAAGAGCCTATAGGGATAAGAGTCTGTAGGGTAAGAGTCTATAGTGGTAAGATTCTGTAGGGTAAGAGTCTATAGGGATAAGAGTCTATAGGGATAAGAGTCTATAGTGGTAAGAGTCTGTAGGGGTAAGAGTCTGTAGGGGTAAGAGTCTATAGGGGTAAGAGTCTATAGGGGTAAGAGTCGATAGGGGTAAGAGTCTGTAGGGGTAAGAGTCTGTAGGGGTAAGAGTCTGTAGGGGTAAGAGTCTATAGGGATAAGAGTCTGTAGGGGTAAGAGTCTATAGGGGTAAGAGTCTATAGGGATAAGAGTCTATAGGGATAAGAGCCTATAGTGGAAAGAGTCTGTAGGGTAAGAGTCTATAGGGGTAAGAGTCTATAGTGGTAAGAGTCTATAGGGATAAGAGTCTATAGGGGTAAGAGTCTATAGGGGTAAGAGTCTATAGTGGTAAGAGTCTATAGGGGTAAGAGTCTATAGGGGTAAGAGTCTATAGGGATAAGAGCCTATAGGGATAAGAGTCTATAGGGATAATAGTCTATAGGGATAAGAGTCTATAGGGGTAAGAGCCTATAGGGATAAGAGTCTGTAGGGTAAGAGTCTATAGTGGTAAGATGCTGTAGAGTAAGATTCTATAGTGGTAAGAGTCTATAGGGATAAGAGTCTATAGTGGTAAGAGTCTGTAGGGGTAAGAGCCTATAGGGGTAAGAGTCTATAGTGGTAAGAGTCTGTAGGGGTAAGAGCCTATAGGGGTAAGAGTCTATAGTGGTAAGAGTCTATAGTGGTAAGAGTCTATAGTGGTAAGAGTCTATAGTGGTAAGAGTCTGTAGGGGTAAGAGTCTGTAGCGGTAAGAGTCTATAGTGGTAAGAGTCTATAGGGATAAGAGTCTATAGGGATAAGAGTCTATAGGGGTAAGAGTCTATAGGGGTAAGAGTCTATAGGGGTAAGAGCCTATAGGGGTAAGAGCCTATAGGGATAAGAGTCTATAGGGGTAAGAGCCTATAGGGGTAAGAGCCTATAGGGGTAAGAGCCTATAGGGATAAGAGTCTATAGGGGTAAGAGTCTATAGGGGTAAGAGTCTATAGGGGTAAGAGTCTATAGGGGTAAGAGTCTATAGTGGTAAGAGTCTAGGGATAAGAGTCTATAGGGGTAAGAGTCTATAGGGGTAAGAGTCTATAGGGGTAAGAGCCTATAGGGATAAGAGTCTATAGGGATAAGAGTCTGTAGGGTAAGAGTCTATAGTGGTAAGAGTCTGTAGGGTAAGAGTCTATAGTGGTAAGAGTCTATAGGGATAAGAGTCTATAGTGGTAAGAGTCTATAGTGGTAAGAGTCTATAGGAGTAAGAGTCTATAGGGGTAAGAGTCTATAGGGGTAAGAGTCTATAGGGGTAAAGGTCTATAGGGATAAGAGTCTATAGGGATAAGAGTCTATAGGGATAAGAGTCTATAGGGATACGAGTCTATAGGGATACGAGTCTATGGGGATAAGAGTCTATGGGGATAAGATTCTATAGGGATAAGAGTCTATAGGGATAAGAGTCTATAGGGATACGAGTCTATAGGGATACGAGTCTATAGGGATACGAGTCTATAGGGGTAAGAGTCTATAGGGGTAAAGGTCTATAGGGATAAGAGTCTATAGGGGTAAGAGTCTGTAGTGGTAAGAGTCTATAGGGATAAGAGTCTATAGTGGTAAGAGTCTATAGTGGTAAGAGTCTATAGGGATAAGAGTCTATAGGGGTAAGAGTCTGTAGGGGTAAGAGTCTATAGGGGTAAGAGTCTATAGGGATAAGAGTCTATAGGGGTAAGAGTCTATAGGGATACGAGTCTATAGGGATAAGAGTCTATGGGGATAAGATTCTATAGGGATAATAGTCTATAGGGGTAAGAGCCTATAGGGATAAGAGTCTGTAGGGTAAGAGTCTATAGTGGTAAGAGTCTATAGGGATAAGAGTCTATAGTGGTAAGAGTCTGTAGGGGTAAGAGTCTATAGTGGTAAGAGTCTATAGTGGTAAGAGTCTGTAGGGGTAAGAGTCTATAGTGGTAAGAGTCTATAGTGGTAAGAGTCTATAGTGGTAAGCGTCTATATAGTGGTAAGAGTCTGTAGGGGTAAGAGTCTATAGGGGTAAGAGTCTGTAGGTGTAAGAGTCTATAGGGGTAAGAGTCTATAGGGATAAGAGTCTATAGGGGTAAGAGTCTATAGGGGTAAGAGTCTATAGGGGTAAGAGTCTATAGGGGTAAGAGTCTATAGGGGTAAGAGTCTATAGGGGTAAGAGCCTATAGGGATAAGAGCCTATAGGGGTAAGAGTCTATAGTGGTAAGAGTCTATAGGGATAAGAGTCTATAGGGGTAAGAGTCTATAGGGGTAAGAGTCTATAGGGGTAAGAGTCTATAGGGATAAGAGCCTATAGGGGATAAGAGCCTATAGGGGTAACAGTCTATAGTGGTAAGAGTCTATAGTGGTAAGAGTCTATAGTGGTAAGAGTCTGTAGGGTAAGAGTCTATAGTGGTAAGAGTCTATAGGGATAAGAGTCTATAGGGATAAGAGTCTATAGTGGTAAGAGTCTGTAGGGGTAAGAGTCTGTAGGGGTAAGAGTCTATAGGGGTAAGAGTCTATAGGGGTAAGAGTCTATAGGGGTAAGAGTCTATAGGGATAAGAGTCTATAGGGATAAGATTCTATAGGGATAAGAGTCTATAGGGGTAAGAGCCTATAGGGATAAGAGTCTGTAGGGTAAGAGTCTATAGTGGTAAGAGTCTATAGGGATAAGAGTCTATAGTGGTAAGAGTCTATAGGGATAAGAGTCTATAGTGGTAAGAGTCTATAGTGGTAAGAGTCTGTAGGGATAAGAGTCTATAGTGGAAAGAGTCTATAGTGGTAGAGTCTATAGTGGTAAGAGTCTATAGGGGTAAGAGTCTATAGGGGTAAGAGTCTATAGTGGGTAAGAGTCTATAGGGATAAGAGTCTATAGGGGTAAGAGTCTATAGGGATAGGTCTATAGGGGTAAGAGTCTATAGGGGTAAGAGTCTATAGGGGTAAGAGTCTATAGGGATAAGAGTCTATAGGGGTAGAGTCTAAGAGTCTATAGGGGTAAGAGTCTATAGGGGTAAGAGTCTATAGGGGTAAGAGTCTATAGGGATAAGAGTCTATAGGGGTAAGAGTCTATAGGGGTAAGAGCCTATAGGGATAAGAGCCTATAGGGGTAAGAGTCTATAGTGGTAAGAGTCTATAGGGATAAGAGTCTATAGGGGTAAGAGTCTATAGGAATAAGAGTCTATAGTGGTAAGAGTCTGTAGGGTAAGAGTCTGTAGGGTAAGAGTCTATAGTGGTAAGAGTCTATAGGGATAAGAGTCTATAGGGATAAGAGTCTATAGTGGTAAGAGTCTGTAGGGGTAAGAGTCTGTAGGGGTAAGAGTCTATAGGGGTAAGAGTCTATAGGGGTAAGAGTCTGTAGGGTAAGAGTCTATAGTGGTAAGAGTCTGTAGGGTAAGAGTCTATAGTGGTAAGAGTCTGTAGGGTAAGAGTCTATAGTGGTAAGAGTCTATAGGGATAAGAGTCTATAGTGGTAAGAGTCTATAGGGATAAGAGTCTATAGGGGTAAGAGTCTATAGGGGTAAGAGTCTATAGGGGTAAGAGTCTATAGGGGTAAGAGTCTATAGGGGTAAGAGTCTATAGGGGTAAGAGTCTATAGGGGTAAGAGTCTATAGGGGTAAGAGTCTATAGGGATAAGAGTCTATAGGGGTAAGAGTCTATAGGGGTAAGAGTCTATAGGGGTAAGAGTCTATAGGGATAAGAGTCTATAGGGATAAGAGTCTATAGGGGTAAGAGTCTATAGGAATAAGAGTCTATAGTGGTAAGAGTCTGTAGGGTAAGAGTCTATAGTGGTAAGAGTCTATAGGGATAAGAGTCTATAGTGGTAAGAGTCTATAGGGATAAGAGTCTATAGGGGTAAGAGTCTATAGGGGTAAGAGTCTATAGGGGTAAGAGTCTATAGGGGTAAGAGTCTATAGGGGGGTAAGAGTCTATAGGGGTAAGAGTCTATAGTGAAGTCTAAGGTCTGTAAGAGTCTATAGGGATAAGAGTCTATAGGGGTAAGAGTCTATAGGGGTAAGAGTCTATAGGGGTAAGAGTCTATAGGGGTAAGAGTCTATAGGGATAAGAGTCTATAGGGGTAAGAGTCTATAGGGGTAAGAGTCTATAGGAATAAGAGTCTGTAGGGTAAGAGTCTATAGTGGTAAGAGTCTGTAGGGTAAGAGTCTATAGTGGTAAGAGTCTATAGGGATAAGAGTCTATAGTGGTAAGAGTCTATAGGGATAAGAGTCTATAGGGGAGAGTGTAAGAGTCTATAGGGGTAAGAGTCTATAGGGATAAGAGTCTATAGGGGTAAGAGTCTATAGGGGTAAGAGTCTATAGGGGTAAGAGTCTATAGGGGTAAGAGTCTATAGGGGTAAGAGTCTATAGTGGTAAGAGTCTATAGGGATAAGAGTCTATAGGGGTAAGAGTCTATAGGGGTAAGAGCCTATAGGGATAAGAGTCTATAGGGATAAGAGTCTGTAGGGTAAGAGTCTATAGTGGTAAGAGTCTGTAGGGTAAGAGTCTATAGTGGTAAGAGTCTATAGGGATAAGAGTCTATAGTGGTAAGAGTCTATAGGAGTAAGAGTCTATAAAGATAAGAGTCTATAGGGGTAAGAGTCTATAGGGGTAAGAGTCTATAGGGGTAAGAGTCTATAGGGGTAAGAGTCTATAGGGGTAAAGGTCTATAGGGGTAAAGGTCTATAGGGATAAGAGTCTATAGGGATAAGAGTCTATAGGGATACGAGTCTATAGGGATACGAGTCTATAGGGATAAGAGTCTATGGGGATAAGATTCTATAGGGATAAGAGTCTATAGGGATAAGAGTCTATAGGGATACGAGTCTATAGGGATACGAGTCTATAGGGGTAAGAGTCTATAGGGGTAAAGGTCTATAGGGATAAGAGTCTATAGGGGTAAGAGTCTGTAGTGGTAAGAGTCTATAGGGATAAGAGTCTATAGGGATAAGAGTCTATAGTGGTAAGAGTCTATAGTGGTAAGAGTCTGTAGGGGTAAGAGTCTATAGGGGTAAGAGTCTATAGGGGTAAAGGTCTATAGGGATAAGAGTCTATAGGGGTAAGAGTCTATAGGGATACGAGTCTATAGGGATAAGAGTCTATAGGGGTAAGAGCCTATAGGAATAAGAGTCTGTAGGGTAAGAGTCTATAGTGGTAAGAGTCTGTAGGGTAAGAGTCTATAGTGGTAAGAGTCTATAGGGATAAGAGTCTATAGTGGTAAGAGTCTATAGTGGTAAGAGTCTGTAGGGATAAGAGCCTATAGTGGAAAGAGTCTGTAGGGGTAAGAGTCTATAGGGGTAAGAGCCTATAGGGGTAAGAGCCTATAGGGGTAAGAGCCTATAGTGGTAAGAGTCTATAGGGATAAGAGTCTATAGGGGTAAGAGTCTATAGGGGTAAGAGTCTATAGGGGTAAGAGCCTATAGGGGTAAGAGCCTATAGGGGTAAGAGCCTATAGGGATAAGAGTCTATAGGGGTAAGAGTCTATAGGGGTAAGAGTCTATAGGGGTAAGAGTCTATAGGGATAAGAGTCTATAGGGATAAGAGTCTATAGGGGTAAGAGCCTATAGGGATAAGAGCCTATAGGGGTAAGAGTCTATAGTGGTAAGAGTCTATAGGGATAAGAGTCTATAGGGGTAAGAGTCTATAGGGATAAGAGTCTATAGTGGTAAGAGTCTATAGGGATAAGAGTCTATAGGGGTAAGAGTCTATAGGGGTAAGAGTCTATAGGGGTAAGAGTCTATAGGGGTAAGAGTCTATAGTGGTAAGAGTCTATAGGGGTAAGAGTCTATAGGGATAAGAGTCTATAGTGGTAAGAGTCTATAGGAGTAAGAGTCTATAAAGATAAGAGTCTATAGGGGTAAGAGTCTATAGGGGTAAGAGTCTATAGGGGTAAGAGTCTATAGGGATAAAGGTCTATAGGGATAAGAGTCTATAGGGATAAGAGTCTATAGGGATACGAGTCTATAGGGATAAGAGTCTATGGGGATAAGATTCTATAGGGATAAGAGTCTATAGGGATAAGAGTCTATAGGGATACGAGTCTATAGGGATACGAGTCTATAGGGATACGAGTCTATAGGGGTAAGAGTCTATAGGGGTAAAGGTCTATAGGGATAAGAGTCTATAGGGGTAAGAGTCTGTAGTGGTAAGAGTCTATAGGGATAAGAGTCTATAGGGATAAGAGTCTATAGTGGTAAGAGTCTATAGTGGTAAGAGTCTATAGGGATAAGAGTCTATAGTGGTAAGAGTCTGTAGGGGTAAGAGTCTATAGGGATAAGAGTCTATAGGGATAAGAGTCTATAGGGGTAAGAGTCTATAGGGATACGAGTCTATAGGGATAAGAGTCTATGGGGATAAGATTCTATAGGGATAAGAGTCTATAGGGATAAGAGTCTATAGGGATACGAGTCTATAGGGATACGAGTCTATAGGGGTAAGAGTCTATAGGGGTAAAGGTCTATAGGGATAAGAGTCTATAGGGGTAAGAGTCTGTAGTGGTAAGAGTCTATAGGGATAAGAGTCTATAGTGGTAAGAGTCTATAGGGATAAGAGTCTATAGTGGTAAGAGTCTGTAGGGGTAAGAGTCTATAGGGGTAATTGTCTATAGGGATAAGAGTCTATAGGGGTAAGAGTCTATAGGGGTAAGAGTCTATAGGGATAAGAGCCTATAGGGATAAGAGTCTATAGGGATAATAGTCTATAGGGGTAAGAGCCTATAGGGATAAGAGTCTGTAGGGTAAGAGTCTATAGTGGTAAGAGTCTATAGGGATAAGAGTCTATAGTGGTAAGAGTCTGTAGGGGTAAGAGTCTATAGTGGTAAGAGTCTATAGTGGTAAGAGTCTGTAGGGGTAAGAGTCTATAGTGGTAAGAGTCTATAGTGGTAAGAGTCTATAGTGGTAAGCGTCTATATAGTGGTAAGAGTCTGTAGGGGTAAGAGTCTATAGGGGTAAGAGTCTATAGGGGTAAGAGTCTATAGGGGTAAAGGTCTATAGGGATAAAGGTCTATAGGGATAAGAGTCTATAGGGATAAGAGTCTATAGGGATACGAGTCTATAGGGGTAAGAGTCTATAGGGGTAAAGGTCTATAGGGATAAGAGTCTATAGGGGTAAGAGTCTGTAGTGGTAAGAGTCTATAGGGATAAGAGTCTATAGGGGTAAGAGTCTATAGGGGTAATAGTCAATAGGGGTAAGAGTCTATAGGGGTAAGAGTCTATAGGGATAAGAGTCTATAGGGATAATAGTCTATAGGGGTAAGAGTCTATAGGGGTAAGAGTCTATAGGGATAAGAGTCTATAGGGATAAGAGTCTATAGGGGTAAGAGTTAGAGGTCGTTTGGGAATGGAGACAGTAAAAAAAACAGGCAGGGACTACCTAGACTTGTTTAATTTTCAGTTGCTAAACGTTGTCAACATTTTCCATTCCAAATGAACATGACCCAGATTTTATCACTGACATCCATTCTGACATGTCCCACTCTCCTCTCTTCTTCACTTCATATAGATTCAGAATTCTGGGGAGGATATAGACAAGTCGTACCTGGCTCCTCCTGCGCCCGTCAAACAGTTCCTCATCTCTCCCCCTGCCTCGCCACCCGTGGGCTGGAGCCAGAGCGAAGACGCAACGCCTGTTATCAACTATGACCTGCTGTGCGCGGTGGCCAAGCTGGGCCCAGGTCAGTACATACATATACACACACACACATGCATGCATACATACATAGATACATACATAAATATTGAGTCTACACACCCTACAAACTCATATAGCATGTATCTACTGGCACTGTTATCTGAACTGAGCTCATCAGCTCCATGTGCTGTGCTATTGTGAGAATCCTAGGATGACAGTAAGATACCAGAAAGTGCACCAAGTAGCGTAAACACATTGTGCAGTATCAGTATGCTGGACGGTTATCTAAGTATGAATGTGTATCAGAAAAAGAGATTAATCCTTACAATATTTACAATTTAGTAATTTAGTCGATGCTCTTATCCATGGGCGATTTACAGGAGCAATTAGGGTTAAGTGCCTTGCTCAAGGGCATATCGACAGATTTTTTCACCTCGTCGGCTCGGAGATTCAGACCAACGACCTTTCGGTTACTGGCCCAACACTCATGAGCGCTATTCTGTTTCTTGAATTGCTCTCTTATGGCACACAAACTTCCTAATGGCATACTCTGAGACTGTCTATCTGGCTGAGTTAAGGGCTAGCATTGACCATACTCTGTGATTGCCTGTCTGGCTGAGTTAAGGGCTAGTGATGGCCATACTCTCTGACTGTCTGGCTGGATGAGTTAAGGGCTAGCATTGACCATACTCTGTGATTGCCTGTCTGGCTGAGTTAAGGGCTAGTGATGGCCATACTCTCTGACTGTCTGGCTGGATGAGTTAAGGGCTAGCGTTGGACATACTCTGTGATTGTCTGTCGGGCTGAGTTAAGGGCTAGAATTGGCCATACTCAGGGACTGTCTGTCTGGCTGAATTAAGGGCTAGCGTGTGTCATACTCTGAGCCCGTCTGTCTGGCTGAGTTAAGGGCTAGAATTGGCCATACTCAGGGACTGTCTGTCTGGCTGAATTAAGGGCTAGCGTGTGTCATACTCTGAGCCCGTCTGTCTGGCTGAGTTAAGGGCTAGCATTGGCCAAACTCTGTGACTGTCTGTCTGGCTGAGTTAAGGGCTAGCATTGGCCATACTCAGGGACTGTCTGTCGGGCTGAGTTAAGGGCTAGCATTGGCCATACTCAGGGACTGTCTGTCGGGCTGAGTTAAGGGCTAGCATTGGCCATACTCAGGGACTGTCTGTCGGGCTGAGTTAAGGGCTAGCGTTGGCCATACTCAGGGACTGTCTGTCGGGCTGAGTTAAGGGCTAGCGTTGGCCATACTCTGTCCCTGTCTCTCTTGCTAGGTAAAGGGCTAGCGTTGGCCATACTCTGTCCCTGTCTCTCTTGCTAGGTAAAGGGCTAGCGTTGGCCATACTCTGTCCCTGTCTCTCTTGCTAGGTAAAGGGCTAGCGTTGGCCATACTCTGTCCCTGTCTCTCTTGCTAGGTAAAGGGCTAGCGTTGGCATTCAGGAGGTGACCTTTTAGAAATGCCAGCCATATCAAACAGGGAGTGTTCTTTCTACTGGAGACAGGGCAGTAGTGTCACATGGTTCAAGAGGTCACCGAGTTCTCAGAATGCTTCACTGTGTCATCTGGAGTCTTGTCTGTGCGGCCCAATACTGTGTCCTTTCTACTGAAGTGTGCACTCGTACACAACTCCCCAACAAATGTAAAAGCATTGAGCTAGAAGGCAGTTTCCACCATGTTTCTTACTGCAGCCATTTCCTTCCTCGTCTCCTCCCATTTGAACTTCTCCTCCAATGGGTTTTGAGATGAGGAGAGAGGAGAATGGATGCAAGGAGTATGCTTTTGAGATCCCTATGAAGGAATGTGAACAAGTGCACACTTCGGAAGAATATACAGATTATTATTGTATTTGTTTACGATGGTATAGACCCTGGTTATCTATGGAAAGGAATCCCCTCTCACCAGTAATATATGAACTTAACGGCAGACAGACGCTCTAGTTAGTTACTCCTTTATATGATTTAGTAAGTTCAGGAGGCAAAGAGATTGTCTTGGCCACTCCCAGCCTGGGTTTTTGTCTGTGGTTGTCTGGAAATCCAGACATCTGAATATTGCAGCACTTTGAGTGCCTCTATCTGGTCTACCTACAAACCTGAATGGCTGTCAAAGAAGATGTCATTGAGCATTGCTTTGACTTGGCTTCATATTTTATGCACCTCCCCCAGCCCCTCAGCATAATGCATTACAGGAAAGAATAATGATTCCTACATTACATGATTTACCATGTTGCAGTGAAGACCCACCATCACAGTGCCGTTACTATGGTAACACCAGAAGGCATCAGGAAATAGGCCTTGGCTATTGCTGGGGCTTCTTTAGCCTGCCTCTAAATCATATTAGTGCTCTGCTGCAGTGTGGCCCGTTGGCTCTCTCTGCTGGCCGCCTGTGGTAGTGACCTTCCCAAAACAAAACGGGGCCTTTTTCTGTCAGACGGCAGTGTGGGAAACCTCTTCTCATGTTTCCCTTGGCCCTGTCTGGTCTCCATGGCAACTGTGATGCAATCTGCATATGCATTTGTGTTGCTTAACCCTGGGATTCTCTGGATCCCACAGCACCGACTACATCAAATCTTATCTGTGATACCTCAATTTTATGTACTGATACTGGCTGTATTTTTTAGGAATCGTATAACATTTAATCCATGCCATAACAGTAATTTAACAGGACATTACTGTTATGGCATGGATAAAATGTGTGTGTGTATGTATGTATATATATATATATATATATATATATTATATTGTAATGACCTGACTAGATCATAAAGGAACAATTGTCCAGACTGAGGCTTGAGTTTACGAATTGACGGTTTATTAACCCAATTTACACAGAATACTGTTTTGCCGTATCCCACGCCAAATAAATGAAAGATACCCCATAAACCAACCGTGACCTTCTCTTGTGAACGCCAGACGTAAGAGAGAGAACAATAGCTAAACCTGGTTTTAACTTCCAATGCTCCATCCCCCTGCCCAACCCCCCTCCACGCCACTCCGCCAACCACCAGGATGCCCGGCATCAGAACATTCCAGGCATTCCCGTGATTGGCAGATAGCAGGTTGATTGGCATGTCGGACCCTGCGAACACTGGTAAGTACAACACAACCCACTATTAGCCTAACACATAACACACAGCTGTCTGTGCGGGTCCCTACAAAGCACCCCCACCACAAAGTCCCTCGTCTCTGAAGCGACCCAGAGGTCTCCTTTGCCTGCGTGGCCGTGATGGTCGCAGAGTGTCCAGATGTGAAACAGGGGGCTCCATCCGTGGCAGGGGGCTGCCCCTCTGGGACCCAGGGGATGAAGGAAGGGATATGGGGGACAAGGAAGCAGGAAAGGGGAATACAGTCTGTGGCTCCGGGGAACCACGCGGTGACACAGGGAGGGAGACAGGGGAAGTGGGCTGTCTGGAGCCTTGTCTGCGGCACCTAGGGGTGGGTGCCTGGAGAATGTCATTGCCAGAGAGGGGAATTGTGGGGGTCCCTGGGGTTTGGGAATGGAGCTCACCTGTTTGTATGGAGCTCACCTGTCCCGGTGCAGTGCTACCTTTCTCCCACTGGGAGGAAGCTGCACCCGGTAAACAACCTCCCATACCCTCTCCAGGACGCTGCAGGGCCCCACCCAGTGACTGTCCAACTTGGGGCATCTGCCTTTCTTTCTCAGGGGGCTGTAGACCCAGACCAGCTCCCCAGCCACAAAGTGCCTTCCCCGGGTGTGCATGGCATAGTTCCTCTTCTGCCTCACACCTGCATTCACCAGCTGCTCTCTGGTGAAGGTGTGGGCTGTCTCCAGGCGGTCCTGGAGTCTCCAGGCATACTCCGGCCCAGGGGGAACATGAGGGCTATCCAGGGGCTGACCAAACGCCATCTCCGCAGGGGTGCGAATCTCTCTCCCCAGCATGAGGAGGGCAGGCATGCAGGAGGTGGAGTCTTGGACAGCGGAGCGGCATACTATGAGGACCATAGACAGGTGTCTCAGTCACGCTGGTGTTTGGCAGAGACGATGGCCAGCTGCTGTCCAAGCGTTTTGTTGAAGCGCTCCACAAGGCCATCACTTTGAGGATGGAGAGTAGTAGTGTGGTCTTGTGCATACCCAGCCTCTCACACATGGTGGCGAACACACGGGACTCAAAGTTTCTGCCTTGGTCGCTGTGGATGGACTCTGCAGCTCCAAACCTGCTGAACATCCCCGCTGTCAGGGCGTCGACAATGGTCTCTGACTCCTGTGGTGTGGAACGGCCCAACTACATCCACTCCCACCCTCTCCATGGGAGCTCCCACTGGGAACTGTTGGAGATGAGCATGAGAGCTGCCTGGGGGGGCATTTCTCGCTGTGCAGTGGTCACAGCGGCGGCAAAAGTCCTCCACATCCCTCTTGTGCTGCCCCCAGTAAAAGCCCTGACGGAGGCGGTGTTTTTGTGACCCCAAAGTGTCCAGTCCCCACCCCCCCATGAGTACTCTGGAGCATAGCCTCCCGCAGTGTTTTTGGGACCACCACCTGCCACCTCTCCTCTCCCGTAGCTGACTCCTTCCATGCCCACTGTAGCACGCCATCAGCCAGCCGCAGTCTCTCAAACTTTGACCACAACCCTTTGGTCGCGAGTGAGAACGCTGTCACCTCTTCCCATGGTGGCCTCACCTGCGCCTCTACCCACTGTAGCCCTGGCTGTAGGTCTGTGTCCCGTCCCTGCCCCCATTCAGCCACGTCGACGGTCTGCAGCTCACAGCAGACAGGCCCGCTCGCCCGACACACTGTGGCACAGATCCCCTCCTCTGCACACAGCTCTCTCCCGTCCCTCTCTCCTCCCACAGTGGCGGCAGCCGTCTGCAGTACAGGGCCGATGGGACATGGCGTCGGCGTTGGAGCTGCGTGCCCCTGCCCTGTGCACCACTGTGAAGTCATATGGCTGAAGCTCCTCCAACCAGCGAGCCACCTGCCCCTCTGGCTCTCTGAACAACATGAGCCACTGGAGAGCAGAGTGGTCAGTCCTTATAGTAAAGGGCAGGCCACCCAGGTAGTACTTGAAGTGTTTGATGGAAGCCACAACAGCCAAGAGCTCCCGGTGGGTGACACGGTAGCGGCGCTCGTGTTTGTTTTGCTGAAGTACGCCACCACTCTCTCCCCCTCTGGCCCCACCTGGGCCAGCACCCCACCCATGCCCACATTGCTCGCATCTGTGTCCAGGATAAACGGCAAGGTGAGGTCAGGGGGAGCGAGCACGGGGCCTCGATCAATGCACGTTTGAGGGTGTTGAAGGCCTCATCACACTCCACGGTCCAAGTGAAGGCCTTCGGCAACAGGCGGTTCAGGGGAACAGCTACGCTTGAGCAGCCCCTTACAAACCTCCTGTAGTACGAGGCCAGGCCCAGGAAGCTCGTCAGCTGACGCTGGTCGGTGGGGGTGGGCCAGTCTCGGACAGCCCCCACCTTGTCCTCCATGGTGCTGATCTCCTCCTTCCCCACTCTGTGGCCTAAGAAGGACACCTCTCTCCTCATGAAGTGGCACTTCTCGGGTGGAGGTTCATGAAGTGACACTTCTCGGGTGGAGCTTCATGAAGTGACACTTCTCGGGTGGAGCTTCAGACCTGCGGCAGCCACCCGCTCCAGCACACGACGAAGCGCCACCAGGGCTGATTGGAAGGAGCTGCCATGGGCCAGGATGTCATCGAGGTATACACTGCTGTCGGGGGATGCCATCCAGCACCCTGTCCATCAAACGCTCTAAGGTAGCTGGAGTGTTGCACAGGACCTTGAACTGCCTGTGTCCTCTGTTAGTGGAGAATGCCGTTTTGGCTCTGGCCTCTGGGGAGAGGGGCACCTGCCAGTAGCCACTGCGGAGGTCTAGTGAGGAGAAGCAGGCGGACCCCCTAACCAGGTCCAGCGACTCATCGATACGTGGTATGTGGTATGAGTCCTTCCTGGTTACCTCATTCAGCCGCCTGTAGTCCTCACAGAACCTCAGCTTGCCTCCCCTTCTTAGTAACCATGACGACTGGCGCCGCCCAGGGGCTGTCTGAGGGATCAATGAAGTCTCCCCGCTGCATCTCCCACACAGCCGTGTCTGCCGCCTCCTGGCGTGCCAGCGGGATACGGCGGGGACGCATCTTGATGGGTCGAGCATCACCTGTGTCGATCTCATGCTGCACCAGATGAGTCTGACCCACCTCCTCCTCACTCAGCGCAAAGCTGTCTCTGAATTCAAACAGCAAATGCCACAACCGTTCCTGCTGCTTGGGGTCAAGACCAACACAGTTCCTCCCCCATATCTCCCTCACTGCAGACAGTGTCCTCTCCTCTCCCATCTGGGGTAGCTGGGCTGGGGGAGTGTGGCGAGGGCTCACGGAGAGATGTGTCGTGGAGGTAGCTGGGGGAATGTAATACACTGATGTGGGGGAGGGGGGGCAGCCATGAGTCTCTGCTGCTCTAACTGTTGGAGTAAAGGGTTTGTCGGGGGGAGCCATGGTGACTGCCCGGCCCTCCCTGGAAGCTCAGTGTGCCCCCATTTATGTCTAACTGGCAGCCTGTGCTCCTAAGAAAGTCCAACCCCAGGATACAAGGGTCCTGCACAGCCGCCACCCACACAGGATGACTCACAGACCTGCCCCCTACTGTCAGAGTCATTATTCCCTTTCCTTTCATGGTGCCAGCTCACCTGTGACTGTGCGGAGCTGCACAGTTGTGTGCCCACACTGAGTCCAACCTGGCACAATATCCGGTCTCACCCAGTGTCCACCAGGGCAGAGCAGGGCACCCCCTCCACAGTGACAGGGACATGACAAAAGTCCAACACAGGTCCGGCCCACCACAACAACAGGCTCCATCCGCTTGCCCTCGTCTGCTTCTGGGGGAAGTGGAGCCTTGCTTCCCCGTCTGTGCCGGTGGGCTCCTCCTGAAGAAGATGGTGGTTGGGAAAGAAAGCCAGGGGTCCGCACTATTCGGTCTATGAGCTGTTTCCCTGAGCTCTGGGGAACATGGGGCAATCCTGGCTGGCTACAACCCCAGCAGACCCTGGGATCAGGGCGTGTGTTTCGTGCCGCCTGTAGCAACACAGCACGGATGAGTTCTGTCATTTCAGCCACCCATGCAGGCTTTTCCGGCTCTGGACTGCCCCACAGCCCGCACAGAGGGTCTGTCTCCCTGCACCCCCACCAAAGCCCCAGCTGAAGCCCCAGCCCATACCAGCTCCCTCTCCAAAGTCATCTCTGAGGCTATCTGCAATGACTCAGGATGAGCCAGCTGGATCTGTATGCGCAGCTCCGTATGAGAGAGCGCCTGTATGAACTGGCATGTGAGCTTATGCCCGCCGAGACAGGCTCTCAATATCATTAACTAGCACCCGTAGAGGCTCTCAATGTCATTAACTAGCACCCGTAGAGGCTCTCAATGTCATTAACTAGCACCCGTAGAGGCTCTCAATGTCATTAACTAGTACCCGTAGAGGCTCTCAATGTCACTAGCTAGTACCCGTAGAGGCTCTCAATGTCATTAGCTAGTACCCGTAGAGGCTCTCAATGTCATTAACTAGCACCCGTAGAGGCTCTCAATGTCATTAACTAGCACCTGTAGAGGCTCTCAATGTCATTAACTAGCACCCGTAGAGGCTCTCCAGGCTGCCTGCGTCTATTACTCCGTTCGGAGCGCAGCAGCCCGGGCTGTACACACTGTCCATAGCGCCTCCTCAGTGCTCCCACTAAAGCCCCATAATCATGTCTGTCCTCAGGGCTAATCAATATGAAACAGGCCAGAGCTTCATCCGTGAGGCATAAAGCCAACTGCAGTGCCCTTTCTTCATTCGACCACCATCTAAATTGAGCTAACAGTTCAAAATGAGCATGAAAAGCTTCCCAATCCGCCTTACCGGAATACTTCAGGGTCTTAACAGATACGGACGCAGCCGGGAACTGGGCGCCGCCATGTTTGTTTACATCCTGAGCCCCAGATTCCTTGTCCCGCCGCGTCGACATCACCCCTTCGGTCCGCCCACCAGAATCCGCGCGAAGCATATTCGACGAAGGACTCGTGCCCTCTTCAGCGGCCATCACTCTAACGTCCCCCCTCAAGAGGCCTCTGGGCTCTGACGCCATGGCGATCTCCTCAGCCAGATCCTCCGACGTCCATGCACACGCACCTCCTTGGCCATAATCGTCCCCTACCTCCACCTTCACTTTCGGATTCTCTCGAAGCATTTTCAACCCCCGTTCTCACCTACGGAAGCTAGCCAAAGAAATCAGCTACGTAGCTGGCTAACTTTTAACCACGTTTTTACTTTTGACACCAGTGTAATGAAACAGCAGGCAGCAGGTCTCGAACCCTCGACCTTCGAGCCCGAGGTCCGGTGCGCTATCGACTGTGCCGCAAAAGCACGCTCGTGCGGCAGAGTCGATTTCCGCTATTATAAGCCCAGGGTCGTTACACTATACACACTACTGTTCAAAAGTTTGAGGTCACTTAGAAATGTCCTTGTTTTTTAAAGAAAAGCAAATTTTTTGTCCATTAAAATAACATCAAATTGATCAGAAATACAAAGAAGACATTGTTAATGTTGTAAATGACTATTGTAGCTGGAAACATCTGATTTTTTTATGGAACATCTACATAGGCGTACAGAGGCCCATTATCAGCAACCATCACTCCTGTGTTCCAATCGCACGTTGTGTTAGCTAATCCAAGTTTATCATTTTAAAAGGCTAATTAATCATTAGAAAACCCTTTTGCAATGATTTTAGCACAGCTGAACACTGTTGGGCTAATTAAAGAAGCAATAAAACTGGCCTTCTTTAGACTACTTGATTATCTGGAGCATCAGCATTTGTAGGTTCGATTACAGGCTCAAAATGGCCATAAACAAAGTACTTTCTTCTGAAACTTGTCAGTCTATTCTTGTTCAGAGAAATGAAGGCTATTCCATGTGAGAAATTGCCAGAAACTGAAGATCTCGTACAAAACTGTGTAATACTCCCTCACAGAACAGTGCAATTTGGCTCTAACCAGAATAGAAAGAGGAGTGGGAGTCCCCGGGGCACAACTGAGCAAGAGGACAAGTACATTGGAGTGTCCTCAACTGGCAGCTTTATTAAATAGTACCCGCAAAACACCAGTCTCAACGTCAACAGTGGATGCTCTGGGATGCTATGTAGATCTGTATGCCTATCTAAATATTCCATAAAAAATATGATGTTTCCAGCTACAATGGTCATTTACAACATTAACAATGTCTACACTGTATTTCTGATCAATTTTATGTTATTTAATGGACAAAAAATGTGCTTTTCTTTCAAAAACAAGGACATTTCTAAGTGACCTCAAACTTTTGAATGGTAATATATATATATACAGTTGTTTGTTGGGAAGAGCCCATAAGTAAGCATTTCCCTGTTCATCTACACCTGTTGTTTATGAAGCATGTAACAAATAAAAGAGAGAATGAGATAATTATTTATTTCAGCTTTTATTTCTTTCATCACATTCCCAGTGGGTCAGACGTTTACATACATTCAATTAGTATTTGGTAATATTGCCTTTAAATTGTTTAACTTGGGTCAAACGTTTCGGGTAGCCTTCCACAAACTTCCCACAATAATTTGGGTTCATTTTTGCCCATTCCTCCTGACAAAGCTGGTGTAACTGAGTCAGGTTTGTAGGCCTCCTTGCTCGCACACACTTTTTCAGTTCTGCTCACAAATCTTCTATAGGATTGAGGTCAGGGCTTTGTGATGGCCACGCCAATACCTTGACTTTGTTGTCCTTAAGCCATTTTGCTACAACATTCTCCATTTGGAAGACCTATTTGCAACCAATATTTAACTTCCTGACTGATGTCTTGAGATGTTGCTTCAATATATCCACGTAATTTTCCTTCCTCATGAAGCCATCTGTTTTGTGAAATGCACCAGTCCCTCCTGCAGCAAAGGACCCCCACAACATGATGCTGCCAGCCCCGTGCTTCACGGTTGGGATGGTGTTCTTCGGCTTGCAAGCATCCCCCTTTTTCCTCCAAACATAACGATGGTCATTATGGCCAAACAGTTCTATTTTTGTTTCATCAGACCAGGTGACATTTCTCCAAAAAGTACCATCTTTGTCCCCATGTGCAGTTGCAAACCGTACTCTGGCATTGTTATGGCGGTTTTGGAGCAGTGGCTTCTTCCTTGCTTAGCAGCCTTTCAGGTTATGTCGATATAGGACTCGTTTTACTGTGGATATAGATACTTTTGTACCTGTTTCCTCCAGCATCCTCACTAGGTCCTTTGCTGTTGTTCTGGGATTGACTTGCACTTTTCGCACCAAAGTACGCTCATCTCTAGGAGACAGAAAGCGTCTCCTTCCTGAGCGGTATGACGCTGCGTGGTCCCATGGTGTTTATACTTGCATACTATTGTTTGTACAGTGATGCAGTGAATTATAAGTGAAATAATCTCTCTGTGAAAAACTGTTGGAAAAATGAGTTGTGTCATGCACAAAGTGTAGATAGATGTCCTAATCGACTTGCCAAAACTATAGTTTGTTAAACCTCTCTGGGATATGTGGGACGTTAGCCTCCCAACTGGCCAAAAGGCAGTGAAAATGCAGAGCGCCAAATTCAAATAAATTACTATAAAAATCAAACCTTCATGAAATCTCACATGTAAGATACCAAATTAAAGCTACACTTGTTGGGAATCCAGCCAACATGTCAGATTTCAAAAAGGCTTTTCGGCGAAAGCAAACGATGCTATTATCTGAGGATAGCACCTGAGACAAAGAGAGAAAAACATATTTCAACCCTGCAGGCGCGACACAAAACGCAGAAATAAAAATATAATTAATGCCTTACCTTTGACGAGCTTCTTTTGTTGGCACTCCAATATGTCCCATAAACATCACAAATGGTCCTTTTGTTCGATTAATTCCGTTGATATATATCCAAAATGTCCATTTATTTGGCACGTTTGATCCAGAAAGACACCGGTTCCAACCTGCGCAACGTGACTTACAAAATATATCAAAAGTTACCTGTAAACTTTGCCAAAACATTTCAAACTACTTTTGTCATACAACTTTAGGTATTTTGTAACGTAAATAATCAATAAAATTGAAGATGGGATTATCTGTGTTCAATACAGGAGGAAAACAAACTGTAGCTAGCTTTCTGGTCACGCGCCTCTATCTAACAGTACACTACAAGTGACCCTCGTTCTGAACAGGGCTACTTCTTCATTACACAAAGGAAAAACCTTAACCAATTTCTAAAGACTGATGACATCCATTGGAAGCGATAGGAACTGCAAGAAGGTCCCTTAGAAATCCGGATTCCCAATGAAAACCCATTGAAAAGAGAGTGACCTAAAAAAAACAAATCTGAATGGTTTGTCCTCGGGGTTTCGCCTGCTAAATAAGTTATGTTATACTCACAGTCATGATTCAAACAGTTTTAGAATCTGAGTGTTTTCTATCTAAATCTACTAATAATATGCATATCTTATCTTCTGGGGATGAGTAGCAGGCAGTTGAATTTGGGCATGCTTTTCATCCGGATGTGAAAATACTGCCTCCTGTCACCAAGAGGTTTTAACAAGACATATCTGGAGTGGTTGAAAAACACGTTTTAATGACTCCAACCTATGTGTATGTAAACTTCTGACTTCAACTCTATATATCTATATATATGTGTGTATTCTGTCTCCTCCCCTATTGTAGTAGTTGGGCACACGATAGCAACAAGAGCCAGTGTGATCCTATCCTAGCCTGCAGTACATTTCATTAGGCTGCAGCCAGCCAGCCAGTGTTATTCCAGCTGATAACGTCAGCCATCGCAGGGGAGGTTCCCTCTTTCAACAAGTGCTAGGCTAACACTCAGTTCATAGTTCTAGAGGAGCCATGTTATACAAGCATTTCGCTACACCTGCAATAACATCTGCTAAATATGTGTATGCAACCATTCAAACGTGATTTCATTTGATTTTCTGATCCTGCGGCTTAGCGGTTAGCGTTGTTTTTTTTATGACTGTTGGGCTTATTTACAGGCTCCTCTACCTCTGGTACCATAAGCTTGGATCTGTACTGCAGTCTGTTCAATCTGCTTCAATTGTAGATCAGACTTTCATTGGCCATGGAATGATGATGTAGGGCTGTTGATGGATGTGTGGCATTCTAAAGGCAAATCAAGTCTGGTGTATTAAAGTCTTTGTCGGTTTTTCTTTCTCTCTTCTCTTTCTCAACCCCTTTACCCCTTTTCTCTCTCTCTTTCTCACACTCTCTTCTCTTTCTCAACCCCTTTACCCCTTTTCTCTCTCTCTTTCTCAACCCCTTTCTACCCCTTTTCTCTCTTCTCTTTCTCAACCCCTTTCTACCCCTTTTCTCTCTCTCTTTCTCAACCCCTTTCCCCTTTTCTCTCTCTCTTTCTCACGCTCTCTTCTCTTTCTCAACCCCTTTCTACCCCTATTCTCTCTCTCTTTATCAACCCCTTTCTACCCCTTTTCTCTCTTCTCTTTCTCAACCCCTTTCTACCCCTTTTCTCTCTCTCTTTCTCACACTCTTCTCTTTATCAACCCATTTCTACCCCTATTCTCTCTCTCTTTCTCAACCCCTTTCTACCCCTTTTCTCTCCTCTTTCTCAACCCCTTTCTACCCCTTTTCTCTTTCTCAACCCCTTTCTACCCCTTTTCTCTCTCTCTTTCTCAACCCCTTTACCCCTTTTCTCTCTCTCTTTCTCACACTCTCTTCTCTTTCTCAACCCCTTTCTACCCCTTTTCTCTCTTCTCTTTCTCAACCCCTTTCTACCCATTTTCTCTCTTCTCTTTCTCAACCCCTTTCTACCCCTTTTCTCTCTCTCTTTCTCACACTCTTCTCTTTCTCAACCCCTTTCTACCCCTTTTCTCTCTTCTCTTTCTCAACCCCTTTCTACCCCTTTTCTCTCTTCTCTTTCTCAACCCCTTTCTACCCCTTTTCTCTCTCTCTTTCTCACACTTCTCTTTCTCAACCCCTTTCTACCCATTTTCTCTCTCTCTTTCTCAACCCCTTTCTACCCCTTTTCTCTCTCTCTTTCTCAACCCCTTTACCCCTTTTCTCTCTTCTCTTTCTCAACCCCTTTCTACCCCTTTTCTCTCTTCTCTTTCTCAACCCCTTTCCCCTTTTCTCTCTTCTCTTTCTCAACCCCTTTCCCCTTTTCTCTCTCTCTTTCTCACGCTCTCTTCTCTTTCTCAACCCCTTTCCCCTTTTCTCTCTTCTCTTTCTCAACCCCTTTCTACCCGTTTTCTCTCTCTCTTTCTCACACTTCTCTTTCTCAACCCCTTTCTACCCCTTTTCTCTCTTCTCTTTCTCAACCCCTTTCTACCCCTTTTCTCTCTTCTCTTTCTCAACCCCTTTCTACCCCTTTTCTCTCTCTCTTTCTCACACTCTTCTCTTTCTCAACCCCTTTCTACCCCTTTTCTCTCTTCTCTTTCTCAACCCCTTTCTACCCATTTTCTCTCTTCTCTTTCTCAACCCCTTTCTACCCCTTTTCTCTCTCTCTTTCTCACACTCTTCTCTTTCTCAACCCCTTTCTACCCCTTTTCTCTCTTCTCTTTCTCAACCCCTTTCTACCCCTTTTCTCTCTTCTCTTTCTCAACCCCTTTCTACCCCTTTTCTCTCTCTCTTTCTCACACTCTTCTCTTTCTCAACCCCTTTCTACCCATTTTCTCTCTCTCTTTCTCAACCCCTTTCTACCCCTTTTCTCTCTCTCTTTCTCAACCCCTTTACCCCTTTTCTCTCTTCTCTTTCTCAACCCCTTTCTACCCCTTTTCTCTCTTCTCTTTCTCAACCCCTTTCCCCTTTTCTCTCTTCTCTTTCTCAACCCCTTTCCCCTTTTCTCTCTCTCTTTCTCACGCTCTCTTCTCTTTCTCAACCCCTTTCCCTTTTTCTCTCTTCTCTTTCTCAACCCCTTTCTACCCGTTTTCTCTCTCTCTTTCTCACACTTCTCTTTCTCAACCCCTTTCTACCCCTTTTCTCTCTTCTCTTTCTCAACCCCTTTCTACCCCTTTTCTCTTTCTCTTTCTCAACCCCTTTCTACCCCTTTTCTCTCTCTCTTTCTCACACTCTTCTCTTTCTCAACCCCTTTCTACCCCTTTTCTCTCTCTCTTTCTCACACTCTTCTCTTTCTCAACCCCTTTCTACCCCTTTTCTCTCTCTCTTTCTCACACTCTTCTCTTTCTCAACCCCTTTACCCCTTTTCACTCTTCTCTTTCTCAACCCCTTTACCCCTTTTCACTCTTCTCTTTCTCAACCCCTTTACCCCTTTTCACTCTTCTCTTTCTCAACCCCTTTACCCCTTTTCTCTCTCTCTTTCTCAACCCCTTTACCCCTTTTCTCTCTTCTCTTTCTCAACCCCTTTCTACCCCTTTTCTCTCTCTCTTTCTCACGCTCTCTTCTCTTTCTCAACCCCTTTTCTCTCTTCTCTTTCTCAACCCCTTTCTACCCCTTTTCTCTCTTCTCTTTCTCACACTCTTCTCTTTCTCAACCCCTTTCTACCCCTTTTCTCTCTTCTCTTTCTCAACCCCTTTCTACCCCTTTTCTCTCTTCTCTTTCTCAACCCCTTTACCCCTTTTCTCTCTCTCTTTCTCTATCCTTCGCTGTCTCTCTCATTCCATCCCTGCCTACCCTCTCCTTCTTTAGGGGAGAAGTATGAACTGCATGCGGGCACTGAGTCAACCCCCAGCGTTGTGGTGCATGTGTGCGACAGCGATGCAGAGGATGACAACGACGAAGCGCGGCCCAAGCAGAAACAGCAGATCGTCCAAACCCGGCGCCCCGACGGCCCGTCGCAAGTCCTGAACTAGGACGCCCGTTACGGACCCCACTCCTACGACCCCAACACACACACGCACCAAGCCCTGTCTTCTCTGTCTCAGGAGTCGCACAGCAAGACAACGCCCCTCATTTCAGTTCAACCCAAAACACACAAACAGCAGACAGTTGGTGGTGTTTGTGGAGGGAGCATGGCTATTGGATGGGATGAGGCGGCCTGGCCTGTATGGATGATGGAGGATGGATGAGATTTACACACACTCATCACACTCAAAGGAAAGGGAGGGAGGGGTGAGGGTGCCTAACTCTTGACCCCTGACCTAGGATCAGCCAGGGGCAGTAATGTAACAACTTGTCCTCCTAAAGCAGGCCCCCTGTCATAGATTATACACTCAGCTCTCATCTGTTGTAGTTATTCTGTAGTAGTACTTATTTCCTTCCTGCTTACTGTGACTGGTTAGTTGTGTCACGCAGTGGTCTTTCGGGGACATGCTATACCTCTAATGAGGTTTTGAGTTTTTCACACTTTTTTTTTATATACATTTGTTCTTCTGATTGTTTGTCTGTTCTTCTTCTGCTAATTATGATATCAGCTGATTGGTTGTTTCTGCTAACACAGAATGAGGATTGGTTGTCTGGTATTCCTCTTCTTGTCTTCATGTATATATAAGAACATACTCCTACAGAGACTCAAACACTAAACTGTTATTTTAAGCAAAGGAACCTATGAAGGTCACACTAATTAGCAACAAGTGGCCATGTGGTAACATCAAAGTTGTGGTGGTGTTTGCATTTTATTTCATTTTTGGGGAGGGGTCTGCTTATGTCCTTTTAATCAGAGAGGTGTCTATTGAAGTGTTGCTGAAGTAGGTGTGCATTCTTCTTAACATGTATTTGATACCACAAATAATTGTTTTTTTGCATGCTTACTAACATAGTCGGGAGCTGAGGCATTTTATACTGGTCAAGATGACAGGGAAATGGAATGAAGCTTTTGACGACACGCATATCTCTAGTTTTATAGTGTCAGGTGAGAGGGGAGAGGCTGGCTGGCTGGGTGAGTAAAAAGACAGAGTGAATGAGACCTTTACAGTGTGAGTAAAAGCCTAAGAGTTGGGCTTTAGGATACAAGTAAAGGCTAAGAGTTGGGCTTTAGGATACAAGTAAAGCCTAAGAGTTGGGCTTTAGGATACAAGTAAAGCCTACGAGTTGGGCTTTAGTGTAGAAGTAAAAGCTACAAGTTGGGCTTTAGGATAGAAGTAAAGCCTAAGAGCTGGGCTTTAGAGTAGAAGTAAAGCCTAAGAGTTGGGCTTTAGGATACAAGTAAAGCCTACGAGTTGGGCTTTAGTGTAGAAGTAAAAGCTACAAGTTGGGCTTTAGGATAGAAGTAAAGCCTAAGAGTTGGGCTTTAGAGTAGAAGTAAAGCCTAAGAGTTGGGCTTTAGAGTAGAAGTAAAAGCTAAGAGTTGAGCTTTAGAGTTGAAGTAAAGGCTAAGAGATGGGCTTTAGAGTTGAAGTAAAAGCTAAGAGTTGAGCTTTAGAGTTGAAGTAAAGGCTAAGAGTTGGGCTTTAGAGTAGAAGTAAAAACTAAGAGTTGAGCTTTAGAGTTGAAGTAAAGGCTAAGAGTTGGGCTTTAGAGTAGAAGTAAAAGCTACGAGTTGGGCTCTAGAGTAGAAGCAAAAACTAAGAGTTGAGCTTTAGAGTAGAAGTAAAGGCTAAGACTAATCTCCGACAGGAGTGTTGACATTTTCAGAGGGCCTTTATTTTTATTCCATCTTTCCGGTAATGTTTTGGGGTCTTTTTATGATATCAACACAGCTTTCTTCTTCTCAGACCTATATGGCTTGTTTTACACTGAAAATCTCTCAATCTCTCAATCTCTGGAGCTATACTAAAGGAATGTCCTGATTTTCCTCTGTCAGCTCTTAAAATGTAAGACTGCTTCCTAGTTCTTGCTGTAAATAGCTCAATAGTCATTAGGTGGAAATAGTCCATTAGGTTTTAATGATTGACATTAAGCGTTGGTGAGTAATTGAAAAAGTTTCATTTGCCACCCAGCCTCTGGAGATATCAACCAAAGCCTTCATCTCACCTTGCAGTCACAGCACAAACCTTTGGAAACTCAAGAAACTCAAGAGAAAGTTTTTTTTTTTTAAGTTATTAAAAATGAGTTTTATTGTCACATGAAATGTGTTTTACAGGGTCAGCCATAGTAGTACAGCGCCCCTAGAGCAAATTACTCTAATTTGGAATACTGCTGCATTAACAGTTGTTACTTTGCTCACAGCAAGTTCTTTCCAACTCTCAAATCAAATTAATAATTAATTAATTTACTGTGCTTTTAGTCATTCATTTGAATCCTATCCTAAATATCTCAGGAGTAAATTTAAGAGTAACTTTTACCAGAATGATAGATGTTTCTCCTGACCATGCACTTTGAATAACAACAAGCATGTCAACTAT
Source organism: Oncorhynchus nerka (assembly GCF_034236695.1). Lineage (NCBI taxonomy): Eukaryota > Metazoa > Chordata > Actinopteri > Salmoniformes > Salmonidae > Oncorhynchus > Oncorhynchus nerka. The sequence continues at coordinate 74,122,685 of NC_088413.1, forward strand.
AATGTAATGTGTCTGTTATTGGTCTGTCTGCATGCGAGCACTTTATTGTCAGTCTTTTTTCTTCTCACTGTAAAGGCAGTCTTTTTTCTTCTCACTGTAAAGGCAGTCTCTTTTTTTCTCACTGTAAAGGCAGTCTTTTTTTCTTCTCACTGTAAAGGCAGTCTTTTTTCTTCTCACTGTAAAGGAAGTCTTTTTTCTTCTCACTGTAAAGGCAGTCTTTTTTCTTCTCACTGTAAAGGCAGTCTTTTTTCTTCTCACTGTAAAGGCAGTCTTTTTTTCTTCTCGCTGTAGAGGCAGTCTTTTTTCCTTCTCACTGTAAAGGCAGTCTTTTTTCTTCTCACTGTAAAGGCAGTCTTTTTTCTTCTCACTGTAAAGGCGGGTCTTTTTTCTTCTCACTGTAGAGGCAGTCTCTTTTTTTCTCACTGTAAAGGCAGTCTTTTTTTCTTCTCACTGTAAAGGCAGTCTTTTTTCTTCTCGCTGTAACGGCAGTCTTTTTTCTTCTCGCTGTAAAGGCAGTCTTTTTTTCTTCTCACTGTAAAGGCAGTCTTTTTTCTTCTCACTGTAAAGGCAGTCTTTTTTTCTTCTCACTGTAGAGGCAGTCTTTTTTCTTCTCATTGTAGAGGCAGTCTTGCTAGAGATAATGTTCTGTATTTCTTTTGTTATTTTTTTAATCTTCTGTTTTTCAAGATGAACACCTGGGTAGCCTTCTCACTAGCAGAGCAGCGTGAGTTTAACACTCAACATCTCTTGCTACTGGGGTTTTGAAGGCTCGGAGGCCTTTGGATATATGTGCAGGAGTGTACTACTGAATAGGTGTGGTAGGAAGAACAGGAAAATGTGTCTTTTGAGATGATGGTTGGTTGCAACCACAGAACAAATGTGTGTTTTTGTTAGTGTTTGTCCCTGGAACATAATTTAAAGTGCAAGCTTTGTCCTTTCAGAGGTGACTTCTAAAAACCAAGCAGCCAGCGAGTGTTGAAACACAATGCAATGGCACAGAATCTTTCTAGTTGTGCTGACTGATGATAATATTGCTGATTGATGACTAAGATAATGATTATGTTGACGAGGCTGATCTGATGTTTTCTACTGACTGCTGTCTCTGAAACTGGGAGCATTTTGGGTCACAGGCGAAATGAGAAACATTTATAGTGATTTTGTTGCCGACACCAGTTCCAGTATGCAGCTAAAAAAAATGTTGGCTTCTAATTTTATGTTGATGTAAAGATAAAAAAATAAATAAAAAGTTCTGAAATGCTCGATCAAATCAATTCTTATTGTGTCGTGTTAAAAATGGACTCAATCTTGTTTTTTTTGGAACGCCTACAAAACAAAACGGTCAATACTGTCCGTTACTGTTGTATACTGTTCTGTTGAAATCTGAATATTATGTCTAGTACTGTAGTTATCCAGAACACGAAGTAGCAATCAAGCAATAATTTATAGTTATATACAGGTATCTGTATTTTATGTTGTGTACTAATTTCCAGAGTTTGTTGTCTCTGACTGTTACAACAGTACTTGCTTATATTTGTGTGGTATGATGGTCATTCGTTTCACGTGAGAAATACATAAAGAACTATTCTTAAAGACGTTTGTAGTTTGTGTTTTTTAAGCTCCGGCATAGTCCGTTTTTCCTTTTGCCCTGAATGTACTGTATCTTCAAATATACGACATATGCTACGTTACAGTTGAAGCCGGAAGTTTACATAAACTTAGGTTGGAGTCCTTAAAACTCGTTTTTCAACCACTCCACAAATTTCTTGTTAACAAACTATAGTTTTGGCAAGTTGATTAGGACATCTACTTTGTGCATGACGCAAGTAATTTTTCCAACAATTGTTTACAAACAGATTATCCTTTTTGGGATAGGGGGCAGCATTTTCACTTTTGGATGAATAGCGTGCCCAGAGTGAACTTCCCCCTACTCTGTCCCAGATGCTAATATATGCATATTATTATTAGTATTGGATAGAAAACACTCTGAAGTTTCTAAAACTGTTTGAATGATGTCTGTGTATAACAGAACTCATATGGCAGGCAAAAACCTGAGAAAAATCCAACCAGGAAGTGGGAAATCTGAGGTTTGTAGTTTTTCAAAGCTTGGCCTACCGAATACACAGTGTCTATGGGGTCAAGTTGCACTTCCTAAGGCTTCCACTAGATGTCAACCGTCTTCAGAATCTTGTTTCAAACTTCTGCTATAAAGGAGGGGGGAATGGGAGCTGAATGAGTCATGGGTCTGGCAGAGTGTCTCAGGCTCGTGACGCGCGGTCCCGACAGAGTTAGCTCTCGTTCCAGTGCTTTTCTAATATATGGAAACTATCACTGGAAACATGATACTGTACTGTACTGTAAGAGATACTTAGTTCTGTATGTAGGGGCTGAACTAGCAATCAAAATAGCCATATAGTGGTGTGATATCTCAATGGCAACAATGGAAAAATGAATGCTGACATATATTAAAGAATATGACATAACCAATCTCTGCAAAGTAGCATGGTGTTCATTTTCAATGATTAATTGTTAATGAATGTCAAGTTATTAATCAGTAATAAATCAACAATCCAAAGTCAATGCATCCCTCACTGACTGTTTGTATTGGAGTGAGATCAGCACAAAAGGGATGCCATTTTGAAAGATGCATTCATTCTTCTCCTGCATCTGTGTGAAATCTCATTTAGATCTTTAGAAGTGGCTTATCTAATAATCCTTATGTTAAACAAAAAAAAATCCGTAGGGGAACTTTTCAAGCCAACAGGCAAACAGAGTTTAGACTATTGGGAGCAGGCAGAAGAACAATTCCTGTCAAATTGAATGACTCAGTTACACTTTCTCACAAAAGAGGTAAAGTAGTAACTAGGTTTGGAGTTCTAGAGGGCCACCACCTAGCCTCGCACAGGTAAATATACCCGGTCAAAAATACTGTTTGAAATCATTTAAAATACTTAATCTGTACTTAAATTGAGTTTGCCTGGCTCAATGGACCAATAGAATAATCTCAAACGGCAAACCCCGCCCATCTGGCACTCCAGGAAGACGAGAGCAAACACTCAATGTATTTGAAAGATTTCTAATACTATTTGAACCCAGGTGTGCAGGTAACATGAGGCTAACAGCTAGGAGAAAGAACCATTGCTGCCTGTCATGGGATCTGGTCAGAAGACAGGAAAGAAGAGGAGTGAAAAGAGAATTCCTCACAGAGAGAGAAAGCATATTTCCAATTCAGCGAGACACTTGTTGAGGCTGTTTGTCTTGGTAATAGAATATCCCCCTTGGGGTGAGGGTAGTGGCTTTCTGAAAGAGAAAAGTTATCCCATTACATATATGTTCCGTTATAGACCAATCCAATGGCCTGTGTATACAATATATTGTACATTAGGAGGGTATATTACATAAAATGAAATGGGAAATACCGTATAGCTAGAGGGACATAAAATACAGTATTTAATTAGGGATCTTTTATTTGGGGACCTTTTAGTTGGGCACCTTTTAGTTGGGGACCTTTTAGTTGGGGACCTTTTAGTTGGGGACCTTTTAGTTGGGGACCTTTTAGTTACTGACATTTTAGTTACTGACATTTTATTTACGGACATTTTAGTTACTGACCTTTTAGTTACTGACCTTTTAGTTACAGACCTTTTAGTTGGGGACCTTGTAGTTGGGGACCTTTTAGTTGGGGACCTTTAGTTGGGGACCTTTTAGTTGGGGACCTTGTAGTTGGGGACCTTGTAGTTGGGGACCTTTTTAGTTGGGGACCTTTTTGGGGACCTTTTAGTTGGGGACCTTTTAGTTGGGGACCTTTTAGTTGGGGACCTTGTAGTTGGGGACCTTTTTAGTTGGGGACCTTTTTAGTTGGGGACCTTTTAGTTGGGGACCTTTTTAGTTGGGGACCTTGTAGTTGGGGACCTTTTTAGTTGGGGACCTTGTTGTTGGGGACCTTTTTAGTTGGGGACCTTGTAGTTGGGGACCTTGTAGTTGGGGATCTTGTAGTTGGGGACCTTTTTAGTTGGGGACCTTGTAGTTGGGGACCTTTTTAGTTGGGGACCTTTTTAGTTGGGGACCTTTTTAGTTGGGGACCTTGTAGTTGGGGACCTTTTTAGTTGGGGACCTTGTAGTTGGGGACCTTTTAGTTGGGGACATTTTAGTTACGGACCTTTTAGTTGGGGACCTTTTAGTTGGGGACTTTTTAGTGACGGACAATTAATTTATAGACCTTTAGTTATGGACATTTTAGTTGGGGATCAGGGTTCAGGTCAGCGGCGTCATCTGGTTCTGGGCTTCCCCCTGTGGAAAGCGGGCCTCATTGGAGCAGAGATGTAGGGGAGAGATTACTAGCACGTTCACCCGCCTCTTGCTCAAAGTCTGCTACCACCCAGAGGATGCCCACAGCCAGGGTAAGCAGAGTGACCCTTCTTGTAGGAGTAAAAGGAGTAACATCTTCTTCTGTTACATCTTCTTCTTCTGGCTCTGCTACTTGCTTACAGTTGGAGGCGTGGTACCAGGTGTCTCCCTAAGCACATTAGCGCTGTTTGGGTGGTGAGGACAATCTGAAGTGGTCCCTTCCACCTGGGTTTTAAAGGTTCTTTACCTCCTTGGTGCCTCCTGACCACTACCCAATCTCAAGGCTGGAGATCGGGATGGGGATGGTCATCAAGGGGAGTTTGGGCAGCAGAGACCTATGAGTGAACAGCTGGAATACAGTTGGTCAGAGCTATACGGTACTTCATCATAGCGTCATCTAACAGATAAAGAACTGGGACTGCAGCTGGTGGTGAAGCGGGGGTCCTCAAGGGATGGGCCATCAGTACCTCATGTGGACTGAGGCCAGTTTTACAGACTGAGGTGAAATATATTGAAAACATGGCTATGGGTAGCACATCCACCCAGGTAAGTCCCGTTTGAAAACATGGCTATGGGTAGCACATCCACCCAGGTAAGTCTCGTTTGAAAACATGGCTATGGGTAGCACATCCACCCAGGTAAGTCCCGTTTGAAAACATGGCTATGGATAGCACATCCACCCAGGTAAGTCCCGTTTGAAAACATGGCTATGGGTAGCACATCCACCCAGGTAAGTCCTGTTTGAAAACATGGCTATGGGTAGCACATCCACCCAGGTATGTCCTGTTTGAAAACATGGCTATGGATAGCACATCCACCCAGGTAAGTCCTGTTTGAAAACATGGCTATGGGTAGCACATCCACCCAGGTAAGTCCTGTTTGAAAACATGGCTATGGGTAGCACATCCACCCAGGTAAGTCCTGTTTGAAAACATGGCTATGGGTAGCACATCCACCCAGGTAAGTCCTGTTTGAAAACATGGCTATGGGTAGCACATCCACCCAGGTATGTCCTGTTTGAAAACATGGCTATGGATAGCACATCCACCCAGGTAAGTCCTGTTTGAAAACATGGCTATGGGTAGCACATCCACCCAGGTAAGTCCTGTTTGAAAACATGGCTATGGGTAGCACATCCACCCAGGTAAGTCCCGTTTGAAAACATGGCTATGGGGTAAGTCAAAACATCCACCCAGGTAAGTCCCGTTTGAAAACATGGCTATGGGTAGCACATCTATGGGTAGCACCCACAGGTAAGTCCCGTTTGAAAACATGGCTATGGGTAGCACATCCACCCAGGTAAGTCCTGTTTGAAAACATGGCTATGGGTAGCACATCCACCCAGGTAAGTCCTGTTTGAAAACATGGCTATGGGTAGCACATCCACCCAGGTAAGTCCTGTTTGAAAATAAGTCCTGGAAAATATGGCTATGGGTAGCACATCCACCCAGGTAAGTCCTGTTTGAAAATATGGCTATGGGTAGCACATCCACCCAGGTAAGTCCTGTTTGAAAACATGGCTATGGGTAGCACATCCACCCAGGTAAGTCCTGTTTGAAAATATGGCTATGGGTAGCACATCCACCCAGGTAAGTCCTGTTTGAAAATATGGCTATGGGTAGCACATCCACCCAGGTAAGTCCTGTTTGAAAACATTTTTTTTTGTCCGTTTTATTTTTCAGAACACCATTGTAGCGTTCTATAATTCCAGAACTTTCCAGGTGAAACAGTACATGCAAATGTCTCTTAACTTGCATCACGTCACACAATTATTTTATTATCTTCCAGGTGAAATGTGTCCCCCTATCTTTATCATAACTTTGTGTTACGCCCAATCATGAAACAATATCACATAACAGGCATTTAGCCACAGTCTTTGTTTGTTTCCTTATTAGATGTGGGGAAGTGTGCAATCCATTTGGAGTAGTTTTAAATCACTACCAACAAATACTGGTTCTTCTTTTTCACACTGCATTTACATAGTTACAGCATAGCTTCCATCCTTACATGGACTGTAATGGTTTTGCTCTTCCAAAGTTGGGGCACACACACACGATACACACACACACATACACACGCGCGCGATACACACGCGCGCGATACTCACACACAGCCACACCCTCTGTGTGGGATGCCATTGAGAAATCCTGGGTATTTGAGACAGGTAGGCAGACTGGAGTGGAGGTATGGCTAGCTAGTCAGTTACCCTGAGATTGGAGGTGTGTCGTTTTCATTAACGCCTAGGGCCAGGCAAGCAGACCTGAAAAACTAGCTGCTCTGGATTACACTTCCCAGCATTACCAGCCTACACAGAGAAGTAACAGAAACCATCTGACATTCTGTTTTTTTTTTATTCCTCCCCTGTGTGTATAGCGTGTAGTTTGTGGTTTCTGCGTCTCGTGGGATCTTGTGATTTCTTCTTTTCGACCGCCATTGTATCCCACTCCCCCCCCCCCCCCCCCGCATCTCCTTCCCCAGCTACAACGATCTCTGAGTGGACTATGCCCCCCCTCGGCTGAGGGAGTGGGTGCCAGGCGCTGCTTTTGATGCTCCTGGAAGAATGGTCTGGGACAGAACTTGACAGACAACGAAGACAGTTAGTTGAGCAATCTGAAAAGAGGAAAAGTTGTGACAAAGGGAACTGTCTCTCACTTTATTTCCCATATACTATATCTCTACCAGTGTCTGCTGTATCTGTGAGTGAGTTGGTCACAATACTGGCTCTCAGACAAGCTAATCTGGGAGTGGGATAGAACCGAGTAGCCGAGAGGGGGGGGGATCCCAGACGACTTGACGACCGCCAGGCAGCAGGTGAGTCTCAGGTGCAACACCAAAGCCGGTCTATCTTTCTTTAAGAGAGCACTAATTACTTTTTAAATATTTTTTTACCATTAACAATTATTTCCATAGCCTTGAATTTATGAAATGTGTTAATTGTCTTATATATGAAGACTGATTCCTCTCTGTACTGTTCTAAAAGTAGATCCTTGACCTGTCATTCAACTTTCCAGCAGCTCAAGAAAATGTAATCTGTGGATGCTCTTCAACTCACACTTCCCTTATGTATAAGTGGCCTATTAATCGATAAACAGTGTTAGACAGTACTAGATGAATGTCTTGTTTGTGGCACAGTTCATCGTTGGCAGTCTCCTTTATGTGAAATACTGTAAATGTATTTTTGTCCCGACTGTCTTTTGAAAGGCTGCTAACAATGCATTCTGAACTGAATGAAGTCATAGCACAGGGACACCCTTTTCACAACACAAACGAAGACTCAAGTGTTGTTTGTTGTTGTTGTACAGTTTCAGAGTATATGTATCACATATAACAATAGTCAATTGTGTATCTATACTGCCAGAAATCCCTGTTGATACATCTAATACATTTTACCATTACAAATATTAATATATTACGTAATGACATTTTGGATTTGGATTCAATACATTCTCGTAACTTCTAAAAGGAGTGGTCTCTTTGCCTCTTCGGAAAGGCTTGTGTGCCCGGGGACTATATGGGGCCCTTTCAAGGACCCAGACACTGGGGTCTGAAAAGTGGGCTATTGGTGAACGGTGAATTGCTTTGGAAACAATTAATCAAACCTGCAGTGGAAAACTAGGAGTCAACAAATGTTTCTGTAGTTTTAGCATGTGCCGAAGAGCCCGACCATCGTTGATGTTGTAGCTGCGTGACATTATATGAAGAGCGTCTAGCTGCACCTGTGCCATATTACAGCCTCAGAGCTCACTGTCTTTGATTGACTTGTTCAATATTGACTCAGACCTGCATTTGATTAAGGGTTAGGTTGCTCAGCTCATTGTACTGTGTAGAGAATGTCTAACCAGTTAACAATGCTAGGCTTTTCTGTTGTTGCGGAAACTAAATTGTCTGTTGGGAGTAAATTGTATGAAAAGAACAATACAACCATATTTGTTTGCTGAGGGAAATGGAGGGGATATTAGCTTTGTGGAACAGCATACACTACAAACATGTGGCTTGAGGGGTCAGAGAGGGGTCGGACAAGGGTCAGAGAGGGTTAGAGAGGGGTCAGAGAGAGGTAAGAAAGGGGTTAGAAGGGGGTCAGAAAGAGGTAAGAAAGGGGTTAGAGAGGGGTCAGAGAGGGTTAGATGGAGAAAGAGGAAGAACAGCAAATAGAACAAAAGGTACAGTTGAAGTCAGAGTTTATAGTCAGCTTTATGTTCAGTAGACTATTGGTTGTTGAATAAATGCAGATGATTGGTAGGGCATTGTTGTACCGGCCTATTTCCTTTCCTAAGCTAATTGTGTAATGTACTACTGAAACAGAAAATGTTTCAATTTTGATGTCATATGTTCGCTTATTGAACTCCAAACGTCTACAACGTCCATGACTCATCTATACAACATGTGATCGTTAGTTATTAATGGCTGTCACCTCAGTAAATAGCCAAGCTGATAAATATGTAATTAGTAATCGCCCTGCTTCGCCCATGATTTAATGTTGAGTCACCAACAGAGACATAGTTTTGTAATACTTGCTGCAGACTAAAGCTGACAGATCAAGAATGGTGGAAATTGGAATTGGAAGCATTAGTTGAGGTCCATTATTCTCTATTTTGACTGTCTGAAAATAAGACTAATTGACTATTGCCTGAGATTTGGTTTCAAACAGTTGACAGTCAACTGCTCGGTTGAAACCTTGAACAAACAATGTGTCAATGGAGGGAACCCCCTTTTGAGCTCTTCATAGTCTTAGTACAAAGCACATCCTCATCCGCTTTGATTATACCAACTAACTGTCTTCGAACACATGAGCTAATTCCAGCTGTGCATCCAAAACACTGAGAAAGGTCACATCTCTGTCTCCACCATCAGCTGGGTTTCATGTGAAAGCCATGCGTGGGGGTCGTAAACCCCATCTCACCTAGCTTCCTGATTGACCAACTCAAAAGTGGATCTCATCCAATAGGAAGTGGCCCTGGAAGTGGAATCCAGCTGGCTGACCTGTGAATGAACCTGGCAGTAGGTGTAGCCTGGCAGTGGGTGTTGGCTGGCAAAATGTACCCGGAAGCCAGCTTTTTAAATCTTGTTGTGATGGTTTTAGTTAGTGTGTTGGTTGGTAAGGCAGGTCCAGGATCAGATCAGTATAGGTAGCTTGCTTATTAGGACATGGCATGTGCTATCACAAAGGTAGTGAGGATAGTGGTGGGCATTGGACTCTGTTAACCTGAGAGGTTGTAAATAAACTCAGATATTGGCTGAGACACCACTACTGACTTGATTCTGTCATAACCATGGGCAACACAGAAAATGGCTGATTTAAAAGACTACAAACTACAAATGACTTAGTTTTCGGAGCAAGGAGAACAATGCTTTGGTATTGTTTATCTGGCTGCTATTAATGCTAACCGCTGACCACTAAATTACCATGAGATGACAACAATACAGAGAACGGTTGACCAAGGAGGTTCCGCACTGATCCTTAGACTAACTTTTCTATTATGTTATTGAGTTTTTGTTTGAACAAGGGTGTATTACCAAGAACTAAAGATCTTGAGACGGAGTAGGATCTGGCGTCATAGAATCGTTGTTCTTCCTTTCTTACCAACTGTAAATATCTATGTAGTATCTATCTAACATGATAACGCGATAATATTAATTTCTGATCGTTTTACAGTCAAAGTCTCCATAGTGACTCACTTTATACAGACTTCAGATCTGTGTGTTAAATCTAACATGATCTCCCTAGCTAGAGAACAGACTGCATGGAGGCCATGGTCTGAAAAAATGGGGGCAACACTCGACTGGCTTGTGTTTTAGGATATGTGCTGTGTACTTCTCCCTCAGGATTAGTGCCTATCTAAACTCAGCCAAAAAAAAGAATCCCTTTTTCAGGACCCTGTCTTTCAAAGATCATTCGTAAAAATCAAAATAACTTCACAGATCTTCATTGTAAAGGGTTTAAACACTTAATGAACATGCACCTGTGGAACGGTCGTTAAGACACTAACAGCTTATAGACAGTAGGCAATTAAGGTCACAGTTATGAAAACGTAGGACACTAAAGAGGCCTTTCTATTGACTCTGAAAAACAACAAAAGAAAGAGGCTCATGGTCCCTGCTCATCTGTGTGAATGTGTCTTAGGTATGCTGCAAGGAGGCATGAGGACTGCATGAGGGCAATAAATTGCAATGTCCATACTGTGAGACGCCTAAGACAGAGCTACAGGGAGACAAGACGGACAGCTGATCGTCCTCGCAGTGGCAGACCACGTGTAACAACACCTGCACAGGATCGGTACATCCGAACATCACACCTGCGGGACAGGTACAGGATGGCAACAACAACTGCCCGAGTTACACCAGAAACGAACAATCCCTCCATCAGTGCTCAGACTGTCCGCAATAGGCTGAGAGAGGCTGGACTGAGGGCTTGTAGGCCTGTTGTAAAGGCAGGCTCTCACCAGACATCATCGGCAACAACGTCGCCTATGGGCACAAACCCACCATCGCTGGACCAGACAGGACTGGCAAAAAGTACTCTTCACTGACGATTTGCTGTTGTGTCTCACCAGGGGTGATGGTCAGATTCGCGTTTATCTTCGAAGGAATGAGCGTTACGCCGAGACCTGTACTCTGGAGCGAGATCAATTTGGAGGTGGAGGGTCCATCATGGTCTGGGGCGGGATCGAGGTGGAGGGTCCGTCATGGTCTGGGGCGGGATCGAGGTGGAGGGTCCGTCATGGTCTGGGGCGGGATCGGTGGAGGGTCCGTCATGGTCTGGGGCGGGATCGAGGTGGAGGGTCCGTCATGGTCTGGGGCGGGATCGGTGGAGGGTCCGTCATGGTCTGGGGCGGGATCGAGGTGGAGGGTCCGTCATGGTCTGGGGCGGGATCGAGGTGGAGGGTCCGTCATGGTCTGGGGCGGGATCGAGGTGGAGGGTCCGTCATGGTCTGGGGCGGGATCGAGGTGGAGGGTCCGTCATGGTCTGGGGCGGGATCGAGGTGGAGGGTCCGTCATGGTCTGGGGCGGGATCGAGGTGGAGGGTCCGTCATGGTCTGGGGCGGGATCGAGGTGGAGGGTCCATCATGGTCTGGGGCGGGATCGAGGTGGAGGGTCCGTCATGGTCTGGGGCGGGATCGAGGTGGAGCGTCCGTCATGGTCTGGGGGCGGGATCGAGGTGGAGGGTCCATCATGGTCTGGGGTGGGATCGAGGTGGAGGGTCCGTCATGGTCTGGGGCGGGATCGAGGTGGAGGGTCCATCATGGTCTGGGGCGGGATCGAGGTGGAGGGTCCATCATGGTCTGGGGCGGGATCGAGGTGGAGCGTCCGTCATGGTCTGGGGTGGGATCGAGGTGGAGGGTCCGTCGTGGTCTGGGGCGGGATCGAGGTGGAGCGTCCGTCATGGTCTGGGGTGGGATCGAGGTGGAGGGTCCGTCGTGGTCTGGGGCGGGATCGAGGTGGAGCGTCCGTCATGGTCTGGGGCGGGATCGATTTGGAGGTGGAGGGTCCGTCATGGTCTGGGGCGGTGTGTCACAGCATCATCGGACTGAGCTTGTTGTCATTGTAGGCAATCTCAATGCTGTGCATTACAGGGAAGACATCCTCCTCCCTCATGTGGTACCCTTCCTGCAGGCGCATCCTGACATGACCCTTCAGCATGACAATGCCACCAGCCAAGCTGCTTGTTCTGTGTGTGATGTCCTGCAAGACAGGAATGTCAGTGTTCTGCCATGGCCAGCGAAGAGCCCGGATCTCAATCCCATTGAGCACATCTGGGACCTGTTGGATCGGAGGGTGAGGGCTAGGGCCATTCCCCACAGAAATGTCCGGGAACTTGCAGGTGCCTTGGTGGAAGAGTGGGGTAACATCTCACAGCAAGAACTGGCAAGTCTGGTGCAGTCCATGAGGAGGAGATGCACTGCAGTACTTAATGCAGCTAGTGGCCACACCAGATACTGACTGATACTTTTGATTTTGACCCCCCCTTTGTTCAGGGACACATTATTCCATTTCTGTTAGTCACATATCTGTGGAACTTGTTCAGTTTATGTCTCAGTTGTTGAATCTTGTTATGTTCATACAAATATTTACACATGCTAAGTTTGCTGAAAATAAACGCAGTTGACAGTGAAAGGAGGTTTCTTTTTTTGCTGAGTTTATAATACTGCAAATTTAATAAAATATCTAACCGATGCCACCTTTACTTTTCTCAACAATAAAACCCGAACATGTGAATGTTGTACTAGTAGAGCATGTCTTCAGGCTTCCACTAAAGAGATACACAACTTCCTCTCGGATTATGGATGAACTATGCCCCTTTCAGCCTCCACAAGAGGTTCAAAATATCTTGATTAGGTCACGCCTCTTAGAAAAAAGGGTTCCAAAAGGGTTCTCCTATTGGGATAGCTGAAGAAACCCTTCAGGTTCTAGATAGCACCTTTTTTGATAGGTGCTGAACTAAGGTTACCGTTTTAATTCCTCCCCTCACTTTAAAAAAAGTAAGCTGTTAAACATTTCATAATATTTTTATGGCCTTAGGTAGTGATTGACTTTTTCAACCAATGGATGGCTTATTATAACTGGCCAAATGATTGGATGCTGAATTTATATACTGTACTTTATTGGCTGTTACTATTTTGGGAGGGAGTTACTATGAGGTTGTTGTACTGATAACTGTGGAGTAGAGACACAGTGTCTGCATGTACATTGACTTCCAACATGTTGATCACTTTGGACAGAAGTTTGGATTTATGGAAAACAGATGTGGGGCCTCCCGGGTTCTGCCCTGCTCAGTGCCTTGCATTAGGAGAGGAGCTAGCTATCTACGCCCCCAGCGTGGAAAATATTCTTGCTGTTATGAAATTGTGTTTTGCATGTTTTGTGGTGGTGAAGCCATTTGAATGTAATCAGCTAGGAATGGGGCTGACTTTTTTCTCTCTCTGAGTGTGTGTGTGTGTGTGTGTGTGTGTGTGTGTGCGTGCGTGCGTGCGTGCGTGCGTGCGTGCGTGCGTGCGTGCGTGCGTGCGTCAAATCAATCAAATTGTATTGGTCACATACACATATTTAGCAGATGTTATTATGGGTGTAGAGAAATGCTTGTGTTCCAAGCTCCAAAAGTTCAGTAGTATCTAACAGTGCAGTAGTATCTAACAATTCATAACAATACACACAAATCTATGAGTAAAATAATGGAATTACGGTCATAAAAGGAAATCAGTCAATTTAAATAATTTCATTAGGCCCTAACATATGGATTTCACATACCTGGGAATACAGATACACGTCTATTGGTCACAGATACCTTAAGAAATAGGTAGGGGTGTGGATCAGAAAACCAGTCAGTATCCAGTGTGACCACCATTTGCCTCGTGCAGCACAACACACCTCCTTTGCATAGAGTTGATCAGGCTGTTGATTGGGGCCTGTGGAATTCTGTCCCACTCCTCTTCAATGGCTGTGCAAGGTTGCTGGATATTGGCGGGAAATGGAACGCGCTGTCGTACACGTTGATACAGAGCATCCCAAACATGCTCAATGGTCTGGTTAGTTTACAGACCATGGAAGAACTGGGACATATTCAGACATATTCAGCTTCCAGGAATTGTGTGTAGTAGATCCTTAATGGCATGGAGCTGTGCATTATCATGCTGAAACATGAGTTGATGGCGGCGCATGAATGGCATGTCAATGGCGTCAGGATCTCAAATCAAATCAAATCAAATCTCGTCAAGGTATCTCTGTGCATTCAAATTGCCATAGCTAAAATGCCATTGTGTTTGTTATGCCTGCCCATACCATGACCCCACCGCCACCACGGGGCACTCTGTTCACAATGTTGACATCAGCAAACCACCATACCATGACCCCACCGCCACCACGGGGCACTCTGTTCACAATGTTGACATAGGCAAACCACCATACCATGACCCCACCGCCACCACGGGGCACTCTGTTCACAATGTTGACATCGGCAAACCGCTCTCCCACACAACGCCATACATGCTGTCTGCCATCTGCCTGGTACAGTTGAAATCTGTGAAGAGCACACTTCTCCAGCGTGCCAGTGGCCTTTGAAGGTGAGCATTTGCCCACTGAAGTTGGTTACGATGCCGAACTGCAGTCAGTTTAAGACCCTGGTGTGGACAACAAGCAGGCAGATGAACTTCCCCTGAGACGGTTTCTGACTGTATGTGCTGAAATTCTTCAGTTGTGTAAACCCACAGTTACATCAGATATCTGGGTGGCTGGTCTCAGACCATGCCGCAGGTGAAGAAGCCGGACGTGGAGTGGTCTGCGGTTGTGAAGCCGGTTGGTACTGCCAAATTCTCTAAAACGACGTTGGAGGCAGCTTATGGTATAGAAATGAACACTAAATTATCTGGCAACAGCTCTGGTGGACATTCCTGTAGCCAGCATGCCAAGTTCAGGGCAGGGTACTGGGCAGAGGCCAGTTAGTGGTGACTATTTAACAGTCTGATGGCCTTGAGATAGAAGTTGTTTTTCAGTCTCTCAGTCCTAGCTTTGATGCACCTGTACTGACCTCGTCTTCTGGATGATAGCGGGGTGAACAGGCCGTGACTCGGGTGGCTGAGGTCCTTGATGGTCTTCCTGTGATGTCAGTAGATGTAGATGTCCTGGAGGGCAGGCAGTGTGCCCCTGATGATGCGTTTGGCTGACCGCACCAATTATGCATCTCTAGAAGTTTGTGAGCATCTTAAGGACCATGCCACATTTATTCAGCCTCCTGGGGTTGAAGAGGCACTGCTGCACCTTCTTCACCACACTTTCTGTGTGGGTGGACCATTTCAGATTGTCAGCGATGTGCACGCTGATGAACTTGAAGCTTTTCACCTTCTCCACTGCAGCCCTGTCGATGTGGGTGGGGACGTGCTCCGTCTGCCGTCTCCTGAAGATCACGATCAAGCTCCTTCGTTTTGTTGACGTTAAAGGAGAGGTTATTTTCCTGGCATTACTCCACCAGGGCCCTCACTTCCTCCTTGTAGGCTGTTTCGTCGTTGTGCAGGTGAGGGCCCCTGGCGGAATGGTGCCAGGAAGATAACCTCTCCCTTAACGTGTGTGCAAGCTTCCGTGTATGTGTGTGCGGGAGAGTGTGCGGGTGTAGTACTGGCTGCATGTAATGGTACAAAGGCTGCTCTTCCGTGTTCCAGGGTTTTCAGCTTTTTATAGCCGATGCAAATGTTGTTATCGTTTGAAGCACCCCGTTCAGATTGAATTATATTGTATTGAACTCTTAGTAGCCGCCACACAATAACCCAGAAGCCAGGTTACTGGATGAAGCTGTTACACAAAACACACTTACTGTTTGATTCGTTCATTTTTAAGGTCACGTTTAAGAAGTGTTAGCTTAACTTAGGGCGTTGTAATTTCATTTCAAGTCATTTTTAGTTGTGGTATTTATTTAGCTGGCAAGCATTTTTGGAGCATGTTGAAAATATACAAAAACTTCAAAAAAAAAGTAAGCTATCCCTTTGAGCACTAGGAGTAAGTCAGTGATCTACTAATATTCTAAGAAAGGGGGAGATACTAAAACTATTAGCATTAGCCGTAACGCCAGTGAGAATACTAACTGTTTATTTTCAATAGACCGCGCAGTGCATTCTGGGTCGAGGAGAGCACTCCTTTAAGGAGTCAATTGGGCGCTAGCTCAACCACCCTACTTAAGCATGAGATGTTTACTATTAACTTGTTCTCCCTAATATTGTACACAGTGCCTTCTGAAACTATTCACACCCCTTGACTTTTTCCACATTTTGTTATGTTACAGACTGAATTTTAAATTGATTAAATTTACATTTAGCCTACACACCCCATAATGCCAAAATACACAATAATGTCCAAGTGGAATTATGTTTTTCAAAATATTTACAAATTAATTAAAAATGAAAAGCTTAAATGTCTTGAGTCAATGAGTATTTAACCCCTTTGTTATGGCAGCCTAAATAAGTTGAGGAGTAAAAATGTGCCTAACAAATCACATAAAAGGTTGCATGGACTCACTATTTGTGCAATAATAGTGTTTAACATATTTTTTTAATGGCTACCTCACCTCTGTACCCCATATATACAGCAGACATTACATATCCCTTTGAGCATGGTGAAGTTATTAATTACACTTTGGATGGTGCATCAATACACCAAGTCACTACAAAGACACAGGCATCCTTACTAACTCAGTTGCCGAAGAGGAAGGAAACTTCTCAGGGATTTCATCATGAGGCCAATGGTGACTTTAAAACATTTACAGAGTTTAATGGCTGTGATAGGAGAAAACAACTGAGGATGGATCAACAACATTGTAGTTACTCCACAATACTAACCTAATACTAACCTAATTGACAGAGTGAAAAGAAAGAATCCTGTACAGAATACAAATGTTCCAAAACATGCATCCTGTTTGCAACAAGGCACTAAAGTAATACCTAAAAAAAATGTGGCAAAGCAATTCACTTTTTGTCCTGAATACAAAGTGTTATGTTTGGGCCAAATCCAACACAACACATTACCATTACCAATGTCCATATTTTCAAACATAGTGGTGGCTGCATCATGTTATGGGTATGCATGTAATTGTTAAGGACTGAGGAGCTTCTCAGGATATAAAATAAACTAAATGGAGCTAAGCAAAGGCAAAATTGTAGAGTAAATCCTGGTTCAGTCTGATTTCCACCAGACACTGAGATTAATTCAACTTTCAGCAGTACAATAACCTAAAACACAAGGCCAAATCTACACTGGAGTTGCTTACCAAGAAGACAGTGAATGTTCTCGAGTGCCAAGTTACACTTTGTCATTATGGGGTATTGCGTGTAGATGGTTGAGAAAATAAAAATATTTGATCCATTTTGAATTCAGACTGTTACACAACAAAATGTGCAATAAGTCAAGGGGTATGAATACTTTCTGACGGCATTTTAGCTTTGAAATCAACACGGTCGTGAAGAAGGTACGACAACACCTCTTCCCCCTCGGGAGGCTGAAAAGATTTGGCATTGGCCCCCAGATCCTCAAAAAGTTCTACAGCTGCACCATTGAGAGCATCTTGACTGGCTGCATCACCGCTTAGTATGGCAACTGCTTGGCATCTGACCGGATGGCGCTACAGAGGGTGGTACGAACTGCACAGTACATCACTGGGGCTGAGCTCCCTGCCATCTAGGACTTCTATTCCAGGCTGTGTCAGAGGAAGTCCAGGTAAATTATCATAGACCCCAGCCACCCAGCCATAGACTGTTCTCTCTGCTACCGCATGGCAAGCGGTACCGGAGCGCCAAAACTGGGACCAGAAGGCTCCTGAACAGCATCTACCCCCAAGCCATAAGACTGCTGATCAGTTAATCAAATGGCTACTCTGAGTATCTATTTTGCACTGACTCTATGCACTGACTCTATGCACTGACTCTATGCACTGACTCTATGCACTGACTCTATGCACTGACTCTATGCACTGACACTATTCTGACTCTTTAGGGCGAGCACCTCAAACTACGCAACAGTTTCTAATTTAGGGCGAGTAAAGGGAAGGTTTGTGAAGGGAAGGTTCCGTACCGAAATAGATAGTGCTGACTGTGCCATCTACATTGTTCTGTAAACTGTACAATCAACATTGTTGAACAAGGAGAGACACAACGTCTCACATCGTTATTGTCTTGGTCCTATTAATAGTTCATGCTCAGGCGTTACAGGGAAGACATCCTCCTCCCTCATGTGGTACCCTTCCTGCAGGCTCATGCTGACATGACCCTCCAGCATGACAATGCCACCAGCCATACTGCTCGTTCTGTGTATGATTTCCTGCAAGACAGGAATGTCAGTGTTCTGTCATGGCCAGCGAAGAGCCTGGATCTCAATCCCATTGAGCACGTCTGGGACCTGTTGGATCGGAGGGTGGGGGATGGGGCTAGGACCATTCCCCCCAGAAATGTCGAAATGGCTTCCCACGGTAGGCCAACTTCCCAAGGTAGAGCAACTTCCCAAGGTAGAGCAACTTCCCAAGGTAGAGCAACTTCCCAAGGTAGAGCAACTGCCCAAGGTAGGCCAGCTCCCCAAGGTAGGCCATCTGCCCAAGGTAGGCCAACTGCCCAAGGTAGGCCAACTTCCTAAGGTAGAGTAACTTCCCAAGGTAGGCCAACTGCCCAAGGTAGGCCTACTTCCCAAGGTAGAGTAACTTCCCAAGGTAGGCCAACTGCCCAAGGTAGGCCAACTTCCCAAGGTAGAGTAACTTCCCATGGTAGGCCATCTGCCCAAGGTAGGCCAACTGCCCAAGGTAGGCCAACTTCCCGAGGTAGGGTAACTTCCCATGGTAGGCCAATAGCCCAATGTAGGCCAACATCCCAAGGTAGGCCAACTTTATTCCTGTGGCTCGCCCATTTTGTTGGTGAGGATATGGCAGGCATGACTCAGGTGGCTCTTGGACTCATAAATGATTCATGACTCATACTCTGACTCATGTCAATTGAATGACTCTGACTCAAGTCAAGTTTCATATCATTCCTATGACTGAATAGCCTCCATGCTAAGATTTCAAAATACCTGTTCAGCAGGTACATCGTTAATATGACAGACTTTCTCGCAGGGAGACGCCAAGCACCAAGTTCATTAGCAATCATCTTACAATAACCTAGGTAATAAAATGAACATATAGCCACTTTGTAGGACATGTTTTTACCTTTTTAATGGGCCAAACTGTAGTCCTACTACCAATGATTCTTATTTCCAAGGTCTATACAGCAAATGCTCTAGCAAATATACAGCAACGACCACCAAAAATAAGCACAACAGAAACGTGAAAACACCATCCAACCTGGAACTGAGTGAGTAATGTTTAGTCTGAAGCTAAACTCAGCAACAACAAACAACGTCCCTTTTTCAGGACCCTGTCTTTCAAAGATAATTAGTAAAAATCAAAATAACTTCACAGATCTTCATTGTAAACGGTTTTAACACTGTTTTCCATGCTTGTTCAATGAACCACAAACAATTAATGACCATGCACCTGTGGAATGGTCGTTAAGACACTAACAGCTTATAGACCGTCGGCAATTAAGGTCACAGTTATGAAAACGTAGGACACTAAAGAGGCCTTTCTATTGACTCTGAAAAACACCAAAAGAAAGAGGCTCATGGTCCCTGCTCATCTGTGTGAATGTGCCTTAGGCATGCTGCAAGGAGGCATGAGGACTGCAGATGTGGCCAGGGCAATAAATTGCAATGTCCATACTGTGAGATGCCTAAGACAGCGCTACAGGGAGACAGGACGGACAGCTGATCGTCCTCGTAGTGGCAGACCACGTGTAACAACACCTGCACAGGATCGGTACATCCGAACATCACACCTGCGGGACAGGTACAGGATGGCAACAACAACTGCCCGAGTTACACCAGAAACGAACAATCCCTCCATCAGTGCTCAGACTGTCCGCAATAGGCTGAGAGAGGCTGGACTGAGGGCTTGTAGGCCTGTTGTAAGGCAGGCCCTCACCAGACATCATCGGCAACAACGTCGCCTATGGGCACAAACCCACCGTCGCTGGACCAGACAGGACTGGCAAAAAATGCTATTCACTGACGAGTTGCGGTTTTGTCTCACCAGGGGTGATGGTCAGATTCACGTTTTTCGTCGAAGGAATGAGCGTTACGCCGAGGCCTGTACTGTGGAGCGAGATCAATTTGGAGGTGCAGGGTCTGTCATGGTCTGGGGCGGGATCGAGGTGGAGGGTCTGTCATGGTCTGAGGTGGTGTGTCACAGCATCATCAGACTGAGCTTGTTGTCATTGCAGGCAATCTCAACGCTGTGCGTTAAAGGGAAGACATCCTCCTCCCTCATGTGATACCCTTCCTGCAGGCTCATCCTGACTTGACCCTCCAGCATGACAATGCCACCAGCCAAACTGCTCGTTCTGTGCATGATGTCCTGCAAGACAGGAACGTCAGTGTTCTGCCATGGCCAGCGAAGAGCCCGAATCTCAATCCCATTGAGCACGTCTGGGACCTATTGGATCGGAGGGTGAGGGCTAGGGCCATTCCCCACAGAAATGTCCGGGAACTTGCAGGTGCCTTGGTGGAATTCTGGGGTAACATCCCACAGCAAGTCTGGTGCAGTCCATGAGGAGGAGATGCACTGCAGTACTTAATGCAGCTGGTGGCCACACCAGATACTGACTGATACTTTTGATTTTTGCTGAGTTTACTTTTAAAGCCAAGAAGAAAAATAAATTACAATGACATATTATACTTTATAAGGACTGAATGCTAAGTTAAGGCTACCAAGCTTGCTATTGGACAGAACAGATCCGGCTGCAACTTCAATTAGCACTGAGGTGTGAAGTGAGAGACGTCAAAGCCATTGAGCCCAACTATGGCAGGAGAGTTTCTTCCCTCTGTGTAGAGGTCATTACAATACAGTACCCCTTGGATTCATCTCTATTTTGAACTGATATGCAGCCAGGACACTTCAATTGTAAATGACCTCATTATGAAACAATATTGTTGCTTTGATCACATCAGAAGATATCCTCCTTGCAATCTCCAAAAACACAACAGCCACAGGACAACTTTGTTTGGATGTCGTAAAGGACCCGTCGCCGAAACTGAAGAAATATAGCTAGCTAACGACTTCCTTTTCTACGTGGAAAAAAACAGTAGACAGAGACTTGCTAGCTACGTTAGCTAGCTAGCTGGGATTTTCTATAAGGAATCTGCCTCCTGAAAAAAGCTTCTCCCAAGTGGGTGTGACACCTACTCCCGTTGCCTGCTGGACTGCTGCTTGGATTCCACCTTGTGATCCATTCACTGTCTGCCATGGCCTGTCTCCCCCTGTCTGGTACAGGAAACCCAGCCACACCCCCACCTCTCCCCCGAGCTTTCGCTCGCCTCCAGCACATACACACTGTTGGGACGAGTGACTCTGAACTTACAATGGCTAGCCCCAAGTCGTTATATTTCTTTCTTGTGCTTTATGCTATTTGCCTCATGACTCCTGCGTGTTGACTATGAACTTGCTTGTTTACCCGACCGTGGGACAGACTATGTTTGTTCCCACACTCGGGACTCTGACTCTCTATTGGTTACACGGACTCTTGGCCTCCCATCCTATTCTAACCACCTCTCACTGGCTTTGTATTCATGTTACTTTATGAAATTGCTGTACAATATGATCTCGTTGCCATTGTGCATCAAGCACATTTAAATGTCATAGAAATAGAAATGTCATAGAAAATCAACACTGCAGAGCTCTCCCTGTCCTCTGCCGTGCCCTGATTGTATTACTGCTGATACAAGCTCTAATCCAGCTCTAATCCAGATGTGTTGGTCATTACTGAGATGTGGTAAGAAAGAGTGTTTTGAACACTGATAACATTTCTGGTTATAATGATTTTCGGCAAGACAGATCTTCCAACGGTGGTGGAGTGGCAATCAAGGAACATCTTCAGTGCTCCGTTGTCTCCACCAAGTCTGTCCCCAAACAATTTGATTTGCTGGTTTTAAGCATTAAACAAATATATCGTTGTTGACTGTTGCTTGGTGTTATCGTCCTACATCAGCACTGGCCTGTACCTACCTGCCCTAAACTCTCTCCTGGCCCCTTACACTAAGTCTGAATTTGTCCTGCTAAGTGACCTAAACTGGGACATGCTTAAACCACCTGACCAAGTCCTAAAGCAATGGGACTCCATACATTTTTATCAGAGTATTACCAATCCCACAAGGTATGACTCCAAACCCCCAGAAAAGGCTACTCTCCTTGATGTTATCCTGACAAATAATCCTGATAGGTATCAGTCTGGTGTTTTCTGTAATGACCTTAGTGATCACTGTTTTACAGCCTGTGTTCGTAATGGCTGCTCAGTGAAACAACCTGTCCTGATTTGTCATAGATGCTTGCTAAAATAACTTTAATGAGCAAGCCTTCCTTCATGACCTGGCCTCTGTAAATTGGTATAGAATCAGCTTGATCCCCTCTGTCGAAGATGCCTGGACCTTCTTTTTTGACATTTTCAGTGAAATTGTTAACAAACACACCCCCATAAAGAAAACGAGAATTAAAAACAGGTTCAGCCCCTGGTTCAACCGTGATCTGGCAAAGTTACTCCACCTCAAGAATTTCATTTGGCGAAAGGCTCGGCACACGCATACTCAGGCTGACCGGCTCTAGTTCAGGTAAAATAGAAATAAGTGCTCTCAGGCTATCCAGAAGGCCAAAGTTAGTTACTTTAAGGAGTTCTCTCTTTGTGGGTCTAACCCAAAGAAGTTTTGGAAAATGGTTGAAAAGCTGAAGAATAAACTCTCTTCTTCACACTTGCCCATGTTACTTAATGTTAATGATGTGGTTGTTACTGACAAGGAGCACATGCGGAAGTCTTCAATCATCACTTCATTATGTCAGGATTTCTATTTGACTCAGCAATGCCTCCTTGCCCGTCCAACATTTCCTCACCCCCCACTCCTTCTCATGCGACTAGCCCTATTTGTCCCCTGCCCTGTTACAAAGTTTCTCCCTGCAAGCGGTCACTGAGTTTCAGGTGTTTGGAAGACAACCACGGTGTGTCCTTTATTTATGATTCTAAGCAATGTTGTGCTTCTATTTTTATTGACTTGGCCATAGCTTTTGATACGGTAGACCATTTCATTCTTGTGTGCCGGCTAAGGAGTATTAGTGTCTCTGAGGGGTCTTTGGCCTGGTTTTGCTAACCACATCTCTCAAAGAGTGCAGTGTATAAAATCCGAATATCTGCTGTGTCAGCCTCTGCCTGTCACCAAGGGAGTACACCAAGTCTCGATCCTAGGACCCACAATCTTCTCAATTTACCTCAACAACATAGCTCAGGCAGTAGGAAGATCTCTCATCCATTTATATGCAGATGATAGTCTTATACTCAGCTGGCCCCTCCCAGGATAGTGCCCAACAAGCTTTCTCTGCCCTTAACCTTGTTCTGAACACTTCCAAAACAAAGCTCATGTGGTTTGGTAAGAAGAATGCCCCTCTCCACACAGGTGTGATTACTACCTCTGAGGGTTTAGAGCTTGAGGTAGTCACCTCATACAAGTACTTGGGAGTGTGGCTGGAGGATACACTGTCCTTCTCTCAGCACATATCAAAGCTGCAAGCTAAGGTTAAATCAAATCAAATGTATTTATATAGCCCTTCTTACATCAGCTGATATATCAAAGTGCTGTACAGAAACCCAGCCTAAAACCCCAAACAGCAAGCAACGCAGGTGTAGAAGCACGGTGGCTAGGAAAAACTCCCTAGAAAGGCCAGAACCTAGGAAGAATCCTATAGAGGAACCAGGCTATGAGGGGTGGCCAGTCCTCTTCTGGCTGAGCCGGATGGAGATTATAACAGAACATGGCCAAGATGTTCAAATGTTCATAAATGACCAGCATGGTCAAATAATAGTAATCACAGTGAACAGGTAAGGTTTCCATAGCCGCAGGCAGAACAGTTGAAACTGGAGCAGCAGCACGGCCAGGTGGACAACAAGGAGTCATCATGCCAGGTAGTCCTGAGGCATGGTCCTAGGGCTCAGGTCCTCCGAGAGAGTGAAAGAAAGAGAGAATTTAAGAGAGCATACTTAAATTCACACAGGACTTCCGGCGCCGACAGAGATGGCCGCCTCGCTTCGCGTTCCTAGGAAACTATGCAGTTTTTTGTTTTTTTACGTGTTATTTCTTACATTAGTACCCCAGGTCATCTTAGGTTTCATTACATACAGTCGAGAAGAACTACTGAATATAAGATCAGCGTCAACTCACCATCAGTACGACCAAGAATATGTTTTCCGCGACGCGGATCCTGTGTTCTGCCTTACAAACAGGACAACGGAATGGATCGCATGCAGCGACCCAAGGAAACGACTCCGAAAAAGAGGGAAACATAGCGGTCTTCTGGTCAGACTCCGAAAAAGGGCACATCGCGCACCACTCCCCAGCATTCTTCTTGCCAATGTCCAGTTGTCCACTTGACAACAAGGTTGATGAAATCCGAGCAAGGGTAGCATTCCAGAGGGACATCAGAGACTGCAACGTTCTCTGCTTCACGGAAACATGGCTTACCGTGAAGACGCTATCCGATGCGGTGCAGCCAACGGGTTTCTCCACGCATCGCGCCGACAGAAACAAACATCTTTCTGGTAAGAAGAGTGGCGGGGGCATATGCCTCATGACTAACGAGACATGGTGTGATGAAGGAAACATACAGGAACTCAAATCCTTCTGTTCACCTGATTTAGAATTCCTCACAATCAAATGTAGACCGCATTATCTTCCAAGAGAATTCTCTTCGATTATAATCACAGCCGTATATATCCCCCCCCCAAGCAGACACATCGATGGCTCTGAACGAACTTTATTTAACTCTTTGCAAACTGGAAACCATTTATCCGGAGGCTGCATTCATTGTAGCTGGGATTTTAACAAAGCTAATCTGAAAACAAGACTCCCTAAATTTTATCAGCATATCGATTGCGCAACCAGGGGTGGTAAAACCTTGGATCACTGTTACTCTAACTTCCGCGACGCATATAAGGCCCTGCCCCGCCCCCGTTTCGGAAAAGCTGACCACGACTCCATTTTGTTGATCCCTGCCTACAGGCAGAAACTGAAACAAGAGGCTCCCACGCTGAGGTCTGTCCAACGCTGGTCAGACCAAGCTGACTCCACACTCCAAGACTGCTTATTTCACGTGGACTGGGACATGTTTCGTATTGCGTCAGATAAAAATATTGACGAATACGCTGATTCGGTGTGCGAGTTCATTAGAACGTGCGTTGAAGATGTCGTTCCCATAGCAACGATAAAAACATTCCCTAACCAGAAACCGTGGATTGAAGGCAGCATTCACGTGAAACTGAAAGCGCGAACCACTGCTTTTAATCAGGGCAAGGTGTCTGGCAACATGACCGAATACAAACAGTGCAGCTATTCCCTCCGCAAGGCTATTAAACAAGCTAAGCGTCAGTACAGAGACAAAGTAGAATCTCAATTCAACGGCTCAGACACAAGAGGCATGTGGCAGGGTCTACAGTCAATCACGGACTACAAGAAGAAACCCAGCCCAGTCACGGACCAGATTGTCTTGCTCCCAGGCAGACTAAATAACTTTTTTGCCCGCTTTGAGGACAATACAGTGCCACTGACACGGCCTGCAACGAAAACATGCAGTCTCTCCTTCACTGCAGCCGAGGTGAGTAAGACATTTAAACGTGTTAACCCTCGCAAGGCTGCAGGCCCAGACGGCATCCCCAGCCGCGCCCTCAGAGCATGCGCAGACCAGCTGGCCGGTGTGTTTACGGACATAATCAATCCCTATACCAGTCTGCTGTTCCCACATGCTTCAAGAGGGCCACCATTGTTCCTGTTCCCAAGAAAGCTAAGGTAACTGAGCTAAACGACTACCGCCCCGTAGCACTCACTCCCGTCATCATTATGAAGTGCTTTGAGAGACTAGTCAAGGACCATATCACCTCCACCCTACCTGACACCCTAGACCAACTCCAATTTGCTTACCGCCCAAATAGGTCCACAGACGATGCAATCTCAACCACACTGCACACTGCCCTAACCCACCTGGACAAGAGGAATACCTATGTGAGAATGCTGTTCATCGACTACAGCTCGGCATTCAACACCATAGTACCCACCAAGCTCGTCATCAAGCTCGAGACCCTGGGTCTCGACCCCGCCCTGTGCAACTGGGTACTGGACTTCCTGACGGGCCGCCCCCAGGTGGTGAGGGTAGGCAACAACATCTCCTCCCCGCTGATCCTCAACACGGGGGCCCCACAAGGGTGCGTTCTGAGTCCTCTCCTGTACTCCCTGTTCACCCACGACTGCGTGGCCACGCACGCCTCCAACTCAATCATCAAGTTTGCGGACGACACAACAGTGGTAGGCTTGATTACCAACAACGACGAGACGGCCTACAGGGAGGAGGTGAGGGCCCTCGGAGTGTGGTGTCAGGAAAATAACCTCACACTCAACGTCAACAAAACTAAGGAGATGATTGTGGACTTCAGGAAACAGCAGAGGGAACACCCCCTATCCACATCGATGGAACAGTAGTGGAGAGGGTAGCAAGTTTTAAGTTCCTCGGCATACACATCACAGACAAACTGAATTGGTCCACTCACACTGACAGCGTCGTGAAGAAGGCGCAGCAGCGCCTCTTCAACCTCAGGAGGCTGAAGAAATTCGGCTTGTCACCAAAAGCACTCACAAACTTCTACAGATGCACAATCGAGAGCATCCTGGCGGGCTGTATCACCGCCTGGTACGGCAACTGCTCCGCCCTCAACCGTAAGGCTCTCCAGAGGGTAGTGAGGTCTGCACAACGCATCACCGGGGCAAACTACCTGCCCTCCAGGACACCTACACCACCCGATGTTACAGGAAGGCCATAAAGATCATCAAGGACATCAACCACCCGAACCACTGCCTGTTCACCCCGCTATCATCCAGAAGGCGAGGTCAGTACAGGTGCATCAAAGCTGGGACCGAGAGACTGAAAAACAGCTTCTATCTCAAGGCCATCAGACTGTTAAACAGCCACCACTAACATTGAGTGGCTGTTGCCAACACACTGTCATTGACACTGACCCAACTCCAGCCACTTTAATAATGGGAATTGATGGGAAATTATGTAAATATATCACTAGCCACTTTAAACAATGCTACCTTATATAATGTCACTTACCCTACATTATTCATCTCATATGCATACGTATATACTGTACTCTACATCATCGACTGCATCCTTATGTAATACATGTATCACTAGCCACTTTAACTATGCCACTTTGTTTACTTTGTCTACATACTCATCTCATATGTATATACTGTACTCGATAACATCTACTGTATGCTGCTCTGTACCATCACTCATTCATATATCCTTATGTACATATTCTTTATCCCCTTACACTGTGTATAAGATAGTAGTTTTGGAATTGTTAGTTAGATTACTTGTTGGTTATCACTGCATTGTCGGAACTAGAAGCACAAGCATTTTGCTACACTCGCATTAACATCTGCTAACCATGTGTATGTGACAAATAAAATGTGATTTGATTTGATGATTTGATTTGATAAGACAGGAGAAATACTCCAGATATAACAGACTGACCCTAGCCCCCACGACACATAAACTACTGCAGCATAAATACTGGAGGCTGAGACAGGAGGGGTCAGGAGACACTGTGGCCCCATCCGATCATATCCCCGGATAGGGCCAAACAGGCAGGATATAACCCCACCCACTTTGCCAAAGCACAGCCCCCACACCACTAGTTTAAATCTAGTTTCCTCTATTGTAATCGCTCCTCTTTCACCCCAGCTGCAAACTAACCCTGATTCAGATGATATTCTACCCATTCTAGATTACAGATACATAATTTATAGATTGGCAGGTAAAGGTGCTCACGAGCGGCTAGATGTTCTTTACCATTCGGCCATCAGATTTGCCACCAATGCTCCTTGTAGGACACATCACTGCACTCTATACTCCTCTGTAAACTGGTCATCTCTGTATACTGCTTATTTATAAAATCCTCTTAGGCCTCACTCCCCCCTATCTGAGAGACCTACTGCAGCCTTCATCCTCCACATACAACACCCATTCTGTCACTTAAAATTTGTTTAAGGTCCCTAAAGCACACACATCCCTGGATCGCTCCTCTTTTCAGTTCGCTGCAGCTCACGACTGAAAGAGCTGCAATAAACACTCAAACTGGACAGTTTTCTCTCAATTTTTTCATTACATCTTTTTTCAAATTTAACTAGGCAAGTCAGTTCAGAACAAATTCTTACTTAAAATGACAGCCTAGGAACAATAGGTTAACTGCCTTGTTCAGGGGTAGAATGAAAGATTTTTACCTTGTCCGCTCAGGGATTCGATTTAGCAACCTTTCGGTTACAGGCGCAATGCTCTAACCACTAGGCTACCTGCCTCCCAAAAATCACGGACACTTACTGACAGTTGTAGCTGCGTTGCGTGATGTATTGTTGTCTTTACCTTCTTGCCCTTTGTGCTGTTGTCTGTGCCCAATAATGTTTGTACCATGTTTTGCGCTGCTATCATGTGATGCTTCTGCCATGTTGTGTTGCTACCATATAGTTGTCATGTTGTGTTGCTACCGTGCTGTGTTGTCATGTGTTGCTGTCATGCTATGTTGATGTCTTCAGTCTCTATTTGTGTAGTGTTGTGGTGTCTCTCTTGTCATGATGTGTGTTTTGTCCTACATATATATATATTTTAATCCCAGCCCCGGTTCCCACAGGAGGCCTTTAGCATTTTGGTAGACCGTCATTGTAAACAATAATTTGTTCTTAACTGGCTTGCCTAGTTAAATAAAGATTAAATAAAACATTAAAATAGAAGAAATAAACATCATCTCAATGTGAAGGTTTACTGCAGGTCTTGAATGTACCATTTGACTGTGTGTTTTCTCTCTCTGCACAGGATATTGTTGAAGATGACTTCAACTGTCTCACCTGAGACCACCTTCACTACAGCCGTCTCAAATACCACGACCACCACCAAGTCCAAAGAACAAATACTCACCCAGAGTAAGTGGGAGAGGGTGTCACAGGAGGTTGGTGCCACCTTCATTCGGGAGGACAGGCTCATTATAATAGCTGGAGGGGAATCGGTGGAATGCTGTCAAATACATCAAACACATGGTTTGATGTCATTCCAT
The DNA here is from genome assembly GCF_034236695.1 of Oncorhynchus nerka. Classification (NCBI taxonomy): domain Eukaryota; kingdom Metazoa; phylum Chordata; class Actinopteri; order Salmoniformes; family Salmonidae; genus Oncorhynchus; species Oncorhynchus nerka. The sequence continues at coordinate 74,151,721 of NC_088413.1, forward strand.
CCGTTCAGTTCTAGCCATTATAATGAATGACGGAATTAACAACAGCTACCTTATTCCATCTTGCTGAGTCACTGAGAGAGTGTGTGTGTGTGTGTGTGTGTGTGTGTGTGTACTGTGAGTGCATGCGTGTGTGTGTGTGTGACATGTGTACTGTGAGTGCGTGTGTGTGTGTGTGTGACACGTGCGTACTGTGAGTGCGTGCGTGTGTGTGTGACACGTGCGTACTGTAAATTAGTGTGTGTTTTTTTTCCCACATCAGTTTATTTGGAGAGTTCAAATTAAAAAAAGATTCAGTAGTTCATAAACTATTCAGAATATTTTCTAAATTCCACCAAGTGGTTATCGTCAAAACACTTCCCCTATGGAAGTTCAAATCAATTGGATAGTATGGCCTAAGTTAAGATAAGCATGTGCTGATAAATAACATCCCAGTGCGTCACACCATCTAATCATGATGTACTGTAAGGGACGGGCAACAACTGATACTTAACCTTTTCACTAAAGGATACATCTACAATCCCTCCTAAATATGCTACCTATCAACAATGAGAGGCTCAACACAGTATGCAAGATGGCTGACGAAGGAATGTTGATGACAATATACTAAATTACCATTCACTCTCACGAATAAATAACATGTTACCGCTCTGCTCATTTCCTCCAGGTTCAGGGGCTATGATTGCTGTCATCGTAATTGGTATAATTATCCTCCTAACTATACTGCTTGTCATCCTGAAGACATACAACAGGTCAGGCTGCATTCCATATAAATAGGCCTCCATGACATTGACATTCTCAGGGTGTTTTCACACTTAGTTCCTTTCAGCCAATTTTTGTGAACTCTGTGTGGTTCACTTAATTGTTTGTTCCGGGTGAACATTCCAAAGGAACTCAGACCCCTCAAAAAAATAAAAAATAAATAAGTGAACCGAACTGAAACCATCTCTGGAGTTGATCTGAGTTCAGTTTGCTTGAATTTCACGATCCGGGTCCCTTTTGTAGGGCAATGTGAACACAAAGCTCCCCAGGTTCGCTTGTCATTATTCCCGCACCACACACTAGACTACTGCAACACCATTTCCCCTGTCATAACCCCTCACACTAGACTACTGCAACACCGTTTCCCCTGCCATAACCCCTCACACTAGATTACTGCAACACCGTTTCCCCTGCCATAACCCCTCACACTAGACTACTGCCATAACCCCTCACACTAGACTACTGCCATAACCCCTCACACTAGACTACTGCAACACCGTTTCCCCTGCCATAACCCCTCACACTAGACTACTGCCATAACCCCTCACACTAGACTACTGCCATAACCCCTCACACTAGACTACTGCAACACTGTTTCCCCTGCCATAACCCCTCACACTAGACTACTGCCATAACCCCTCACACTAGACTACTGCCATAACCCCTCACACTAGATTACTGACATAACACCTTACACTAGACTACTGCAACACTGTTTCCCCTGCCATAACCCCTCACACTAGATTACTGCAACACTGTTCCCCCTGCCATAACCCCTCACACTAGACTACTGCAACACCGTTATCCCCTGCCATAACCCCTCACACTAGACTACTGCAACACCGTTTCCCCTGCCATAAAACTCCAGCACACTGGTGATGTTGATGCTTCTGAACATTTCATGGGTCTCAGAAAATATCTGTGCTATAACAAATACAATTTTAGCACATTTACTATTGAATTGTATATATTGTCCTAATCCAGATGGTATTGACTGTATATGTTGTTCTAATCTAGATGGCATTGATTGTATATGTTGTCCTACTGCAAATGTTATTGACTGTATATGTTGTCCTAATGCAGATGGTATTGACTGTATATGCTGTTCTAATCCAGATGGTATTGACTGTATATGTTGTTCTAATCCAGATGGTATTGACTGTATATGTTGTTCTAATCCAGATGGTATTGACTGTATATGTTGTCCTAATCCGGATGGTATTGACTGTATATGCTGTTCTAATCCAGATGGCATTGACTGTATATGCTGTCCTAATCCAGATGGTATTGACTGTATATGTTGTCCTAATCCAGATTATATATTGTTCTAATCCAGATGGTATTGACTGTATATGTTGTTCTAATCTAGATGGCATTGATTGTATATGTTGTCCTACTGCAAATGTTATTGACTGTATATGTTGTCCTAATGCAGATGGTATTGACTGTATATGCTGTTCTAATCCAGATGGTATTGACTGTATATGTTGTTCTAATCCAGATGGTATTGACTGTATATGTTGTTCTAATCCAGATGGTATTGACTGTATATGTTGTCCTAATCCGGATGGTATTGAATGTATATGCTGTTCTAATCCAGATGGCATTGACTGTATATGCTGTCCTAATCCAGATGGTATTGACTGTATATGCGGTCCTAATCCAGATGGTATTGACTGTATATGTTGTCCTAATCCAAATGGCATTGATTTTATATGTTGTCCTAATGCAGATGGTATTGACTGTATATGTTGTCCTAATGCATATGGTATTGACTGTATATGTTGTCCTAATGCATATGGTATTGACTGTATATGTTGTCCTAATGCATATGGTATTGACTGTATATGTTGTCCTAGTCCAGATGGTTTTAACTGTATATGTTGTCCTAATGAAGATGTCGCTGACTTTTCCTGATTATTCATTAGAAATGAACTAACATTTAAAAATGCAATTTATAACTACAGTATGTGGGTTTAGAGTTTTTCCTGGTCAGGTGACAAGGTCAGGGAAATCTCCGGGTCCTAAAGTTGACTTTTAGGATAGAATCATTTAGGACAATTATTTTTAAGGCGTTTGGATAAAAACAAAAGTAACATATTCAAACGTCTTTCCCTTTCATCAGGCGGACACATGCTTCCAGAGTGCTGGGTAGGGGCTCCAAAGGACCACCTCGTCAGAAGATGTCTTCCTCTACAGTGCAGACCAGCGTACCCTTGGGAAATCTAGGAGCCAGCTATCTGTCTGGCAGCTTTGCTCTGTCAGAAAATGGATTCCGGCTACCCCGAGTGGAACTAAGTAGCCTGGACCAAAACAACTTGGAGCAGCAGAGTACGGGGAGCAATTCGACAGTGGTCACCATGCATGATACTCCATCACTGGGAAATACATAGCAGGCCTCTAATTTATTGGACAGGTAACAATGTCATCATATCATGCTTGAAAACAAATTATGAACAAAGTGGTGCCATAGGGAGGCAATGGACATCTGTGGACACTCCCTGTGGACATAAACGACTGCTTTCTTGACTATAGTGTTCAGAACATGGAAGCAATTATTCTGCTGTCTGTGCATTTATAGCTGTGCTTCCAACAACCATGAGGATAAGCGTTGGAGGAGACATGTCTAGTTATTCTATGTGTGTAAAATTATACGGGAGGGAGTTGTTGACAGGGGTTTTGAATTGATTCACATTACTCTGATGTGAGTGTGTTTTGTAACAATAATGTTGTTATGGTTATCACCATGCAGGCGAAAATCATCCGAATGTTTCTGGGAAAAGTCAATAATAGTTTGAACTCAGTGGAGCTCTAGATAGCAGAAAATTATGAAAATAGGAAGTCCTAACTAGTTTGCACTTTACACCTATCCTGTCCTTTGATTGTTTGGTTTGTTGATCTTTCATTGAAATGAATACTGAAAATAAATGTTGATATTTCTAAAAGTGTTTGCGTGTTTCAGCTTGAACATGATTAAATCTACATTTCACTCTTTAGCGGACAGTTGTATAGAACAACTAGGTGAGTTGGTGACATTTTTCACTTCATATTCACTTTTTATGTCACTGCCTAAATTTGTTAGAAAATGAACTGATTCACTTGGATGTAGTAAATCTATATCCGACAATAGCGAAATGGCTGGAGCCTCTGTCAAGCCTGAGAACAACATCAGTTTTGATGAAAAGATCGATGACAAGATCAATCAATCAAACGTGTTTAAAAAGCCCTTTTCACATCAGCTGATGCCACAAAGGGCTATACAGAAACCCAGCCTAAAACCCCAGATAGCAAGCAATGCAGATGATGTCACAAAGGGCTATACAGAAACCCAGCCTAAAACCCCAGACAGCAAGCAATGCAGATGATGCCACAAAGGGCTATACAGAAACCCAGCCTAAAACCCCAGACAGCAAGCAAAGATAACACTTGCATAATGATAAGATGCACACATTAAACAATAGAAAAGTAGACAGTATGTATTTACTTTAAACGGCACATGTCAACAGGAGTTATATTTTTTCCAGGATGACTGGCAAATGAAAGATTTGGCGCCCTCATCTGATGGAAAGTAGACATTGGCGCAATTTTGAGTCTGCAATTGAGCTTAATGAGCTGCAATTGCAATGCATTTGGGCGTAGTTTACGATGTTATATTAAATTGATTAAGACCATCACACTTGAACAAAATAGATATTTTAGTTGTATGCTCTATGAAGCCGCAGTTAGCTTCTGAAATGAACTATCAGATATAATTACTAGCTTTGAAGGAGTATCCAGCCAACGTTGCAGAACTGTTTATCATACTGTAGATGACTTGAATGCTACTCAGTACTTTTGTTTATGGTGTCCGTGGGTAAAGTAGCTAGCTAGCATGTCTGGTAGACTACCGTATTGCTCTCTATCAATCCTCAAATATTTTATGTCTCACAAAGAAGCCGAGCAGTCTGGATTTAATCATTAACTTAGCTAGCAGATTAAAGTAAAAATGTATTCACTTAAAAAAAAATAACACTAGAAAATAAATTATAATACTTTGAATATATTTACATGATTGTTCAACTCGCACATTTATAACAGTTTAACAGTTCAACAGACCTAAGGTAAGGCATGCTAGTGTTATCATGTGGAATGTAGGGACACGTGTCTAACACCTCTTTTTACATTTTACACCACCAGCAGTGTTGTCTGTCCAATAGGAGTACCCATTTCAACTGAAATTGTGTTGGTCATAGACTTCTGTGACTTTGAATCATATTTAGGCTAGTTAAGAAAGATGGTCGACAGACAGGTTATTGACAGACAGGTACTTTGCCTCCTGCTGATACAGTAGCTGTGCTGTGGGGCTGCACCAACTCATATCCGAAGAGAAGCACAGAGGGGATTGAACATGTTAAAAGGGAGATTAAGTTTCATCAGTTCCTGGCTCAGGTTAAGTTCCTGTTTTTAAACATTAAGGTACATTTACACCTGTATTTGGAGAGAGACTAAAACAGTTTCATTTATTATTCTACAGTGCGTTCGGAAAGTGTTCAGACCCCTTTACTTTTTCCACATTTTGTTACATTACAGCCTTGTTCTAAAATGGATTAAATAGTTTTTCCCCCCCTCATCAGTCTACACACAATACCCCATAATGACAAAGCAAAAACAAATTTGCAGGAATTTTTGATCATGTATAAAATTAAAATTAAAGGCTAATATCACATTTACATAAGTATTCAGACGCTTTACTCAGTACTTTGTTGAAGTACCTTTGGCAGCAATTACAGCCTCGAGTCTTATTGGGTATGAGCTACAAGCTTGGCACACCTGTATTTTGGGAGTTTCTCCTATTCTTCTCTGCAGATCCTCTCAAGCTCTGTCAGGTTGGATGGGGAGCGTTGCTGTACAGCTATTTTCAGGTCTCTGCAGAGATGTTCGTCCGGGCTCTGGCTGGGCCACCCAAGGACATTCGGAGACTTGTCCCGAAGCCACTCCTGCGTTGTCTTGACTGGGTGCTTAGGATCGTTGTCTTGTTGAAAGGTGAACCTTCGCCCCAGTCTAAGGTCTTGAGCACTCCTTCATCAAGGATCTTTGCTCCATTCATCTTTCCCCGGATCCTGACTAGTCACCCAGTCCCTGCGGCTGAAAAACATCCCCACAGCATTATGCTGCCACCACCATGCTTCACAGTAGGGATTGTGCCAGGTTTCCTCCCGACGTGATGCTTGGCATTCAGGTCAAAGAGTTCAATGTTGGTTTCATCAGAACAGAGAATCTTGTTTCTCATGGTCTGAGAGTCCTTTAGGTGCATTTTGGCAAACTCCAAGCGGGCTGTCATGTGCCCTTTACTGAGGAGTGGCTTCCATCTGGCTCTCTACCATAAAGGCCTGATTGGTGGAGTGCTGCAATGATGGTTGTCCTTCTGGAAGGTTCTCCCATCTCCACAGAGGTACTCTGGAGCTCAGTCAGAGTGACCATCGGGTTCTTGGTCACCTCCCTGATTGCTCAGTTTGGCCGGGTAGCCAGCTCTAGGAAGAGTCTTGGTGGTTCCAAACTTCTTCCATTTAAGTATTTAGAAGGCCACTGTGTTCTTTGTGACATTCAATGGTGCAGAAAGTGTTTGGTACCCTTCCCCAGAGCTGTGCCTCGACACAATCCTGTCTCAGAGCTCTACGGACAATTCCTTCGACCTCATGGCTTGGTTTCTGCTCTGACATGCACTGTCAACTGTGGGACCGTATATAGACAGGTGTGTGCCTTTCCAAATCATGTCCAATCAATTGAATTTACCACAGGTGGACTCCCATCGAGTTGTAGAAACATCTCAAGGATGATCAATGGAAACAGGATGCACCTGAACTAAAGTCTCATAGCAAAGGGTCTGAATACTTATTTAAATAAAGTATTTCTGTTTATTTATTTTGTATACATTTGCCAAAATGTCTAAAACCCTGTTTTTGCTATGTCATTAGGGTATTGTGTGTAGATTGATGAGGAAATTATTTTATTTAATGAATTTTAGAATAAGGCTGTCAGGTAACAAAATGTGGAAAAAGGACCGGGTCTGAATACTGTCTGGATGCAGTTGTACTTGTTAATTGAAGACCTCACTTTCCATGCTTATCCTGTTCTTTGTAGAGCAGATGTAGCCTATAACAACATGTCCCTTTAGATTTGCTGTACCTGATTGCATTCCTACTGCATCAGAGTGGCTCCTTGGTGTACTACTTCACTCTGGCCACCACAGGTGAGCTACATCTTTAACTGATATGACACATTGAACTACAGTATGACTGTTTTACACATCGACGGCTCATAATGTCATCCTCTAGGTTTCTTTTATCTCAAAATCACATGATTGACAGCTGTCGGGTCTTTGGCATCATTAAATTGAAGACTGTTCTTTTATCAAATCAATTCTCTGTCATTATTATTACGTGATTAAACTAATCATGTAAATGTAATTATCTAGGAAGTCAGGGCACCAAGGACAATCTTCAGATTACAAAGTTATAATTTTCCTAATATAACTTTCAGATATTTTAATATCTGATCAATTAGTCTTCGAATTAATGAATTATTATTTACCTCATGTTAGTCTCATTCCAAACGTCATAATTTGTTGGTTATCTGCACGAACCCAGTCTTCACTATGAGTCATCCATACATCAATTGTCTTATTCATTTATTTACTAACTAACTAAATAATGACAGAAATGCATAACAAACAAACAGTAGATATGGTTACCTGGAAATGATAGGGGATGTTCCCTAGTGGGCTAAACCGGTATGGCGGCTTGGTAGACAAAGGGACTGAGAAGGGCGCAAAAGGCAGAACACACTACACAGTTGATAATTATATTGATAGAAATACTAATCCTTTGCACCTGAACGCTCACTCATTCGGGAATAATTGCAATCGATATATATATATTTACGCTCAGTGTGTCGTTATGATCTCTGTTGGAATCGTCTTTCTGTTGGAAAGTTCATCTGAACTTCTCTTTGCGTCCCTGGAGGCTTACGCGGTTAGAATGGATACTTCAGAGTCCCATTCAGAAATGTTCTTATAGATTAGATGTTTCGGCGGTTGTCGATCTTCACATTTCAGGTCGACAAAACTTCTAGCTGCAGACTAGTAATTAGTATCGAAGATTTTCTCTTATTCTGTCGGAATCGATAGTCTCAGAGTTTCAACGACCATTACAACCTTAGCTTATACTGTGGTTTTTTATGGTCTCTACTCCAATCTTCACCCCCTCTGTGATCGAGGTACGCATGGTCTGAAGGGAATTCCTTCAGGTGGGGGTTATATTCGTAACTGTGGAAAAGGGCTGTCCCATAACGCCAGATCAATGTTTGTGCTCATGGGGCGGGCCTATGACTTAGTTCAACTTTAAAGGGAATTGGATTCTCTTTCATTAAACAGTTTAAAATCACATTACATCATTTCACAAATAGTGTTCTAGCTCTGCTGTAATGGTTCAGTGTTCATCTCTCCTCCTCTTCCCCTCATACAGATCTGTCTCTGGTTGTGCCTGTGACCAACTCCCTCTCCTTCCTGTTCACCCTGCTCACTGGGAAGCGGGGAGGAGGTGCAGGGAAATGTTGTTCTAGCTCTGCTGTAATGGTTCAGTGTTCATCTCTCCTCCTCGTCCCCTCATACAGATCTGTCTCTGGTTGTGCCTGTGACCAACTCCCTCTCCTTCCTGTTCACCCTGCTCACTGGGAAGCGGGGAGGAGGTGCAGGGAAATGTTGTTATAATGTCACCACCTTCCAAACATTATGACACAACATTGTTGTTGCTCTCTGGGCAGTTTGGTTAGCTTTAGTACACATTGCATTGAGAATGATTGTTTACAATGCTGGCCTGTGGTTGTTTTGGTCATCATATTTTTCACATGCCGTGTGTGTGTGTGTGTTGTTTGTTGATGCAGGAGCTGTTGGAGGAATGGTTCTCACCATGGTAGGCATCACTCTCTGCATAGTGAGCCCCGTCACTGAGCCTGAAAGCACAGGACAGCAGAATGGTACACAGCTCTCACCATACAAATAGAAACAGTATATGTAGCAGCACTCCTATTGCATCTATCTCTGTATGTCTTGCGCGACGACAACAACAAAAATAAACAACAAAAAAAAGGTCTGGACACATTTTAACAGGTTTTATCTCCTACAACCTAGTTCAAGGTATTGTTTCTAGTCTAAGGTACTTTCCATAGGCTTAGTTATATCATCAATAGATGTGGCTTCATACTACATAACATACTTCTTCAACTACAGTAGTGTTTAGGTCGTCCTTAGGGTCCAAAACATTTCACAACATTTTGTAATGGAGAATGAAAACAAACTCTTCTTGTTAGACTGTTCGGGTAGTAGGCTCCCTCCCCCGTTTCAAAAGGTTTTATTCCTGCTGTAGATCCAACCCTGACCTCTGCCCCCCCCAACCCTGACCTCTGCCCCAACCCTGGCCTCTGCCCCAACCCTGACCTCTGCCCCCCTGCCCCAACCCTGCCCCCTGCCCCAACCCTGACCTCTGCCCCCTGCCCCAACCCTGACCTCTGCCCCAACCCTGACCTCTGCCCCAACCCTGACCTCTGCCCCAACCCTGACCTCTGCCACAACCCTGACCTCTGCCACAACCCTGACCTCTGCCCCAACCCTGACCTATGCCACAACCCTGACCTATGCCACAACCCTGACCTGCCACAACCCTGACCTCTGCCCCAACCCTGACCTCTGCCCCAACCCTGACCTCTGCCCCAACCCTGACCTCTGCCCCAACCCTGACCTCTGCCCCAACCCTGACCTCTGCCACAACCCTGGCCTCTGCCACAACCCTGACCTCTGCCACAACCCTGACCTCTGCCCCAACCCTGACCTCTGCCCCAACCCTGACCTCTGCCCCAACCCTGACCTCTGCCCCAACCCTGACCTCTGCCACAACCCTGACCTCTGCCCCAACCCTGACCTCTGCCCCAACCCTGACCTCTGCCCCAACCCTGACCTCTGCCCCAACCCTGACCTCTGCCACAACCCTGACCTCTGCCCCAACCCTGACCTCTGCCACAACCCTGACCTCTGCCCCAACCCTGACCTCTGCCCCAACCCTGACCTCTGCCCCAACCCTGACCTCTGCCCCAACCCTGACCTCTGCCACAACCCTGACCTCTGCCCCAACCCTGACCTCTGCCACAACCCTGGCCTCTGCCACAACCCTGGCCTCTGCCAACCAGGCAGTAGGGATTGGACATTGTGTGAATGAGTATGTAAATGAATTTAGCGGGAACTCAGCATGCACAGTGCTGTGGCTAATCCCATACCTTATAATTACTGTGAGTTCAATTAGGGTTCATTCCAGCCAACTATTCTAGTCATTCTGATGCCATGCTGTGTGAATGCCCATAGAAACACTATAGGACTGCAGAAGACCACAGTCAATGTGTTGGTTTGGGAAAACGGACCAACAGGAGTTCAGTTGTTTTAATCAATGCTGCTACTGTGCATCTAGATCACAAACATGACATCGTATTTTTTTTTATGTATGTAAAGAGCTTATTTTGATATGAAACTGCAAAGTGTTAGGTGCAAAGTGATATGTTGGTAGTGTATATTTTGTGGGAAAAACTGTATTCTGTTTACTGTTGTATTGCACATTTTATTCAGAAATAATAGCATATGAATTATTTGAGTCCAAATGCTTGTACTGTACAACCACAGAGGACATTGCGGTAGTTTTTTTGTAAGATGAAATATTTCATATTGTATATTTCCATTAGATATTAAAGTATATTTTGATAAAACAGAATACTTTACATTCATTGTATGTGTTCTATAACGGAATAATACAGAACCCTATCCTACTTGTTCTCTTATTGTCTCAAAAATACTTCTTCCTGTTTACAATATGTTTGCCGCTTTCCATCAAAGTAAAAGCATTGTGCGTCATGAATATTAAATTTTAAAGAAACATTACATAGATTACCTGATTACTGTACCACAGTATATCCTGTAAAATATGTCAATATCATAAAGAATACATTTGCATTTTGGATTTTCAGTTTACTAATGAAAACAATAGACGGTAGATTATAGAAACAATGATCTTGTTACTCTCCTCCGCTCTCCTCATAAGCCACAGGCCCATTCTGAGAACCAGACTGCTTCATTACGGTGTCTGGTGAAGGGTATGAGGACTGCTTCATTACGGTGTCTGGTGGAGGGACCGGACTGCTTCATTACGGTGTCTGGTGGAGGGTATGAGGTCTGCTTCATTACGGTGTCTGGTGGAGGGACCGGACTGCTTCATTACGGTGTCTGGTGGAGGGACCGGACTGCTTCATTGCGGTGTCTGGTGGAGGGTATGAGGACTGCTTCATTACGGTGTCTGGTGGAGGGGCTGGACTGCCTCATTACGGTGTCTGGTGGAGGGTATGAGGACTGCTTCATTACGGTGTCTGGTGGAGGGACCGGACTGCTTCATTACGGTGTCTGGTGGAGGGTATGAGGACTGCTTCATTACGGTGTCTGGTGGAGGGTATGAGGACTGCTTCATTACGGTGTCTGGTGGAGGGACCGGACTGCTTCATCACGGTGTCTTCTGGAGGGACTGGACTGCTTCATTACGGTGTCTGGTGGAGGGTATGAGGACTGCTTCATTACGGTGTCTTCTGGAGGGTCCGGACTGCTTCATTACGGTGTCTGGTGGAGGTTATGAGGACTGCTTCATCACGGTGTCTTCTGGAGGGTATGAGGACTGCTTCATTACGGTGTCTTCTGGAGGGTCCGGACTGCTTCATTACGGTGTCTGGTGGAGGTTATGAGGACTGCTTCATCACGGTGTCTTCTGGAGGGTATGAGGACTGCTTCATTACGGTGTCTGGTGGAGGGACTGGACTGCTTCATTACGGTGTCTGGTGGAATGTATGAGGACTGCTTCATTACGGAGTCTGGTGGAGGGTATGAGGACTGCTTCATTACGGTGTCTGGTGGAGGGACTGGACTGCTTCATTACGGTGTTTGGTGGAGGGTATGAGGACTCCCTTAAAAGAGAAAAACAATCAGACCGGGCCAAAATATATTTTCTTTTAATGAGATTCTCTGGTGCTTTTGTATACTTTTTAGCCAGTAGTTCTGAAAGTTGCGCCCACGAGCCAAAAAGTGGTCCCCGAAAATGGCGTACTACATCACCTGAAGATATGTGCACGCTGTGTATGTGTGCGTCTTGCTAGCTGTCACTCAAATGGTTATGGGCTGAAGCTCATTGGTTGAAACTCTAATTGCTAGGGTGCTGGCCCACACGGGGGTAAATGTAGGTCAAATGGTGCTGCACAGCTTCCAGAAAACTGTCGCTTTCAAACTAGGGATTTTGTGGCACATTGAGAGTAATTCTGCTCATAGATTATGCATGTATGAACTAAAATTGACACATCCAGACCGAAGTTGGAGGTTGGAGGTTTAAAAAAAAAAGAAGCTTATTAGGGGTCAAAGTACCACTCTAGGATGATCATTTAAATCCAGGGGCGCAACTTTCACCTGCAGCGGTGTGCTTTAGGACCATGCGGATGCCTCCGAGCGGTCGGGTCGGCTGTTTGGAGTGTTTTTCCGACTGGATAAAAAAAATAATAATAATTTGTCCCCTCCCCCACTTCTAAAACCAAACTTGCGCCCCTGTTTAAATTCACCTATTCAATCGAGCCTGATCAAATACTTGAACGGTTTCCCTGGATACCCCCGCTTGTCGGAGAACTTTGAGATGCGGAGGATGTTGATGACGAAGAAGCCCTTGAGTGTGGAGTGGTTGGCTTTGGCTCCGTCTTCGGCTCCTTGAATAGGGGTGAGTGTACAGACAGAATTCATTTCTAGACATTGAGTGTGTTCGTCTCTGTATTTATGTATTCATGCTGTACTGAATAACTGTGTGTGTGTGTGTGTGTGTGTGTGTGTGTGTGTGTGTGTGTGTGTGTGTGTGTGTGTACCTCTGGTGTATCAGTAGCAGACACACAACTCTCTAAGGCAGCGTCTTCTTTTTTGTGGACAGATGGACCTGCGGTAGAGTTCATTTCATAGAGCCCCAGGGATGTGTTGGCCTTTGTTAGACGAAGAACATGTAAACCATGAAAATGTATCCAACATCTTCAGTGTGGTAGTGAATGACTATATCAGTGTATATCGCACAAGAACACACACCATCAGTGTACAAAACATTATGAACACCTGCTCTTTCCATGACATAAGCCATGTTCACATTGGCATATCCGATTCCAATCTGTTCATTTTCCTGCATTCTGAACAGCCAAAAAGCACATGGAATTGGATATTTCATGCCACATTTGTAGGTGGTTTGAAGTCGGATACAAATCTGATTCCTGGCCATGTGACTTGTGTCTGAACGGTCAAATCTGATTTATTTGCTAGAAAGCTAAACAGCTAACTAACTAGCTAGTTGACTGCTGTGGCTAGCCAAAAAGGACTCGTTTTGAAAGTTAAATCTTATCGTTTGAGGCGTTTGAGGCATAGTGTTCTTACACTGTGATTTGAAACATTCAAAGCAACTGGGAAACGTCCATGACGATGTTGTTGTCACCTTAGCTTGCTACATACAGTGGGGCAAAAAAGTATTTAGTCAGCCACCAATTGTGCAAGTTCTCCCACTTAAAAAGATGAGAGAGGCCTGTAATTTTCATCATAGGTACACTTCAACTATGACAGACAATGAGAAAAAAAATCCAGAAAATCACATTATATTATTTTTAATGAATTTATTTGCAAATTATGGTGGAAAATAAGTATTTGGTCACCTACAAACAAGCAATATTTCTGGCTCTCACAGACCTGTAACTTCTTCTTTAACCTCTTCAGTCGACCCTCTACTTTTTTGAACATTTTGTTAAAAATCGCGCAACATTTCAGCGCCCTGCTACTCATGCCAGGAATATAGTACGTTCATATGGTTAGAATGTGTGGATAGGAAACCCTCGGACGTTTTTAAAACTGGTTAAATCACGACTGTGGCTATTACATAACGTGCGTTACATCGGAAAGCGCAGGAAAACCTGATCACAGAAAATGGAAATAAATATCCTTGCGCCACTTCCAGCATTTGTTAACAGTGAGCCGAATTAGATAAGACCGAGCATTCAACTCCCACAGCATCCCCATGTTGTCTAGCTAGAGTCTTGTGAATTGAATCATCTTTGATTCTTGGTTGAACCGAAAGAGGGGCACGACTTACCTCCGGTCTCCGCCCAGATCATTCCGGAAGAGCTCTCTCCTGAAATTTTTTCCAAGACGACAGCTAATGATTTCTACATCGCCTATGGATGATTTTTATCGCTTATTAACGTTTACTAATACCTAAAGTAGCATTACAAACGTATTTCGAAGTGTTTTGTGAAAGTTTATCGTCTACTTTTTGAATTTTAAAAAATGACGTTACGTTGTGAAATCGCTGTTTTTTTCGTTTATCACACAGTCTACATATAACGATATCTTGGCTTTATATGGCCCGATTTAATCGAAATAAAGACCCAATAGTGTTTATGGGACATCTAGGAGTGCCAACAAAGAAGATGGTGAAAGGTAATGACTGTTTTCTATTTTATTGTGCGGTTTGTGTAACGCCGAAATGCTAATTATTTTGTTTACGTCCCCTGCTGTGCTTTTCTGTTGTAGTGTATTGGTGCATGCTATCAGATAATAGCTTCTCATGCTGTCGCCGAAAAGCATTTTAAAAATCTGACTTGTTGCCTGGATTCACAACGAGTGTAGCTTTAATTTGATACCCTGCATGTGTATTTTAATGAACTTTTGAGTTTTAACTAATACTATTAGCATTTAGCGTAGCGCATTTGCATTTCCAGAGCTCTAGTTGGGACGCAAGCGTCCCAAGTAGAGGCAAGAGGTTAAGAGGCTCCTCTGTCCTCCACTCGTTACCTGTATTAATGGCACCTGTTTGAACTTGTTATCAGTATAAAAGACATCTGTCCACAACCTCAAACAGTCACACTCCAAACTCAACTATGGCCAAGACCAAAGAGCTGTCAAAGGACACCAGAAACAAAATTGTAGACCTGCACCAAACTGGGAAGACTGAATCTGCAATAGGTAAGCAGCTTGGTTTGAAGAAATCAACTGTGGGAGCAATTATTAGGAAATGGAAGACATACAAGACCACTGATAATCTCCCTCGATCTGGTGCTCCAAGCAAGATCTCACCCTGTGGGGTCAAAATGATCACAAGAACGGTGAGCAAAAATCCCAGAACCACACGGGGGGACCTAGTGAATGACCTGCAGAGAGCTGGGACCAAAGTAACAAAGCCTACCATCAGCAACACACTACGCCGTTAGGGACTCAAATCCTGCAGTGCCAGACGTGTCCCCCTGCTTAAGCCAGTACATGTCCAGGCCCGTCTGACGTTTGCTAGAGAACATTTGGATGATCCAGAAGAAGATTGGGAAAATGTCATATGGTCAGATGAAACCAAAATTGAACTTTTTGGTAAAAACTCAACTCGTCGTGTTTGGAGGACAAAGAATGCTGAGTTGCATCCAAAGAACACCATACCTACTGTGAAGCATGAGGGTGGAAACATCATGCTTTGGGGCTGTTTTTCTGCAAAGGGACCGGGACGACTGATCCGTGTAAAGGAAAGAATGAATGGGGCCATGTATCGTGAGATTTTGAGTGAAAACCTCCTTCCATCAGCAAGGGCATTGAAGATGAAACGTGGCTGGGTCTTTCAGCATGACAATGATCCCAAACCCACCGACCGGGCAACGAAGGAGTGGCTTCGTAAGACGCATTTCAAGGTCCTGGAGTGGCCTAGCCAGTCTCCAGATCTCAACCCCATAGAAAATCTTTGGAGGGAGTTAAAAGTCTGTGTTGCCCAGCAACAGCCCCAAAACATCACTACTCTAAAGGAGATCTGCATTGAGGAATGGGCCAAAATACCAGCAACAGTGTGTGAAAACCTTGTGAAGACTTACAGAAAACGCTTGACCTCTGTCATTGCCAAAAAAGGGTATATAACAAAGTGTTGAGAAACTTTTGTTGTTGACCAAATACTTATTTTCCACCATAATTTGCAAATAAATTCATTAAAAATCCTACAATGTGATTTTCTGAATTTCTCATTTTGTCTCTCATAGTTGAAGTGTACCTATGATGAAAATTACAGGCCTCTCATCTTTTTAAGTGGGAGAACTTGCACAATTGGTGGCTGACTAAATACTTTTTTGCCCCACTGTAACTTCTGAGTGATAGGAAGCACGAGCACCACGACCAATAAGCCTACACCACTGCGCACATACCCGTTGTTACTATGACAACTAGCGTAGCCTTGTCAGCAAATGACTGCTGTCTGAACACACATCTGATTTGGTCACTTGTAACTTGCTGTTTAGACCATCAGTAGTTCGAAACGGATTTGGAACAAAACATGCATTTGAACATTAAAGACTGCGGTGTGAACAAGGCTTTTGACTATCCAGGTGAAAGCTATGCTCCCTTATTGATCCACTTCCATCAGTGTAGATGAAGAGGAGGAGACCGTTTAAATCATTTTTACCCCTTGAGACAAGGATTGTGTATGTGTGCCATTCAGTAGGTGAATGAGAAAGACAAAATATTTAAGCGCCTTTGAACGGGGTATGGTAGTAGGTGTCAGGCGCAACGGTTTGTGTCAAGAACTGCAACGCTGCTGGCTTTTTCACGCTCAACAGTTTCCCGTGTGTTTCTGGAATGGTCCACCACCCAAAGGACATCCAGCCAACTTGACACAACTTTGGGAAGCATTGGAGTCAACATGGGCCGGCATCCCTGTGGAACGCTTTAGACACCTTGTTGAGTCCATTCCCCAAGACGAATTGAGGCTGTTCTGAGGGCAAAAGGGGGTGCAACTCAATATTAGGAAGGTGATCCTAACGTTTTGTACACTCAGTGTACACGGTATGATCACTGTTCTCTCTCTCTCTCTCTCTCTGTCTCTCTCCCTCTGTTTCTCTCTCTCTCTCTCTCTCTCTCTCTCTCTCTCTCTCTCTCTCTCTCTCTCTCTCTCTCATGCAAGCACACATACACATTTTCCTCAGTCTCTAACTACAGACAGACAGGTGAGCCCCAAAGTAGTGAAAGGTATGAGCTATTTTCATAATTGCACTGTACTTAATGAATGAAAGCCTTCTGTACCTGTGGCATTTCTGTATCAAGCGTAGGGCTCCCATCAATGTCATCCTCTTTGCAGATGGAAGAGCTGGTATTTTCAGGTGAGTTCCTGTCTTTCTCAGTCGATGATTCCAACTTTGTGATTGGACGAAAATCACAATTATCTGAGTGGTTCTATCATGTAACAGCAGACTAAAATGTACAAATGTAAATGTAACAGCATATCTCAGTAGGGTAAACATGTTGAGAATGATTTGGCAAATCATGAGCGATGATCCTCGACCAGACAAACCTTGTCTGGGTGTTCTGGGTGAGGAAGGGGATCTTTTGTAGACTTGGTCAAAATCTAGAGGAGAACAATACAAAGAAGCTCTCGTGGCTTCACACTACCAACCATACATCCTCGATAAACATGTATGATAAACAATCTGCGACTTCTACAAAACCTCATGTCACTCAAGGAATGAGACTATCCCATACAGATACACACCTGATCTTGGCTGTTGTAATGAGGAGGATTTCTCCCAATAAGGTCCTCGTCCTCTACTGTCTCTGCTACTCTCTAAAAGATAAAGACACAACACCACAATACTAAAGTTTGCTTATCTATAATCCACACCTCAACACATTACATATAACCCTCATATACATTATTTCAAGGAGATACATGGAAAATGGTCCCATTGCACTGGTAAAGGACTAGGGAAGAAAGAACCATTTAAACTTGATTGTAACCCAGAAGGACATTTGGTTATAGGCAGGGGTAATATGATGAAAAAACTTAGAGCACATACAAAAAGTAAAAAAAAACAACAATACCCCACAAAGTACACAGAAACATTATATGAAGGGGGGGGGGGGCATTAATTATAATTATTGTATTTATTTTTTATTTTTTCCTGGGGATAAACACTCTAAACAGCCCAACCGACTGTTGGAGGCGTTCGCATGGTCCTGAAGGAAACCGTTGCCTCGTTTTGGATCACATTCCAATGGTAAAACTGGGGGGTGACAAAAATGCTATTTCAGAATGTGGGGGGGGGGACATGTCCCTCCCGTCCCCAGTGAAAGTTGCGCCCCTGGTTATATGCAATTTCAGGCAATAGAGTGCATATCCAAATCAGGATCATTTGATTCCCTTTCCATACCAGGGCCATGTGTTTAATTGTTAGAGAAGTGCTCCCGCTGTGGGGATCAAATCAGCGGAAATTTCAAGTGCGCCACGTATAGTTTTTGATAAAACTCAAACTTTCATTAATACACACATACAACGTACTGAATTAAAGCTACACTCGTTGTGAATCTATCAACCAAGTCAGATTTGTAAAATGCTTTTCGGGGAAAGCATGAGAAGCTATTATCTGATACCATGCACCCTCAAAATACTGCAACGTCACCTAAAACGACAGATTTTGCGTTATCCGTCGCTACCCAAAACGCTGAAATAAAATATAAAACATTCATTACCGTTGACGAGCTTCTTTCTTGGCACTCCTATATATCCCATAAACATCCCAGTTGGGTCTTTTTCCCGATTAAATCCGTCATTGTATAGCCAAAATGTAATTTTCTGAAGACCGGTCTGATCCAGGAATATTCTGTTTTCCAAGACGCAACGTCACTTTTTAAAATGACAAAAGGTGCCTATATACTTTTACAAAACACTTCAAATTACTTTTCTAACCCAACTTTAGGTATTAATAAACGTTAATTAGCTATACAATTCATCACGGGGCGATTTGTATTCGATAGCAGCTAGTCTGGAAATCAACGGCCATCTTTCCCATTTTAATAACTTCCTGTTGACAAACTGAAACAGGAAAGGGTAAAACGTAATTAGAACCAAGGATTAAGTCTGCTCAAAATGCCAGCACTGGCGACATCGTGTGGAAGCTGTGGGCGTTTACATTACGGCCTGATGTATTTCCGTTCGTCTTTAACAATACATTGACTGGCGGAGTAATATATTTTTTGTGTTTTTGGAGAACAGTTTTTCGAGGGATTTTTACTGCTAAACACGTTGTGTTATAGCCACAGACACGATTTAACCAGTTTTGGAAACGTCTGAGTGTTTTCTATCCACAGATACTAATCATATGCATATACTATAATCCCTGGCATGAATAGCAGGGCGCTGAAATGTTGCGCGATTTTTAACAAAAAGCTGCGAAAATTCACAACATCCTTATGAGGTTTTTTAACATGTTCATGGTGGTGGGTACAAAGGAGTGTTCGTATCTGTTGTATCTGTTGCTGTTAAAGTCCTACCTGAGGGTAGGAGCTGGATCTCAGAGTGGAGGGCTTGAAGGGAGAGCTTTGGGTAAGAGGACAATAAAAGAGTGGGGGGGGAAAGAATGAGGTGTCGGCCTACCTGGTCAACGGGAACATCTACTGCTGTGTTCTCATCCTCCAGCACCTCCTCAGCCCCCTGCACCTCCTCTCTCTTCTTCTGTACAGCTCTAAACACACTGGCCTGGGCTACAACACACACCAACATGAACATGAATGATCAATCATTGTAAATGTGCATCGACACAATCATGAATGCAATATTTCACACTGCCAAGGGCCACACCAGACCATGTGCCAGGGGCCACACCAGACCAAATGCCAGGGGCCACACCAGACCATATGCCAGAGGCCACACCAGACCATATACCAGGGGCCACACCAGACCATATGCCAGGGGCCACTCCAGACCATATGCCAGGGGCCACACCAGACCATATGCCAGGGACCACACCAGACCATATGCCAGGGGCCACACCAGACCCACAAGCTGCTTTCTTGTGGCTCCCCTTCTGGTATCTAATTCCTATTAAATTCAGGTCCTCAGTGAGAACAGCAAGTCTGACACTGGCCCCCAGGTAATTGGAGTGTGTGTCTGTGTGCTCCTACCTGGTCCAGTCCTTAGTGGAGGCCTGGGATGGCCTCTGTTCCTCACTCGGACTTTCACTGGTTTGGCGTAGAAGATAGAGCTCTCCTCCTTCACTGGTCTCCTCTGGATGGATGGGAGAGCCGTCTCCCCCACCTCATCCCCAGTGGACTTCACCCTCCGCCCATCCGACTGGGACCACAACACCAGGGTCGTGTTCATTAGGCACCAAATGGAAGAAAACAGACTGAAACCGGGCTGGACTACTTGGACTTGTCCAATAAGAAACTTTGTTTTCCACTAAAGTTTTTTGACAGTACCTCTGGAGAGTCCAGGAGAGCAGAGTCACTGTAACTGTCCTCAGGGCCACTGGCTGCCTTCCTGCCCTGAGCAAGACAAAGGGAGACAAGGTGTACTTTTATAACCAAGATCAATTGTCCTACAGACCAAAATAAATATACAAAATATTAGACTATGAAGTGCTAGACCTACAGTAGGTGTTAGACAGACAGTAGCTTACCTTATATCTCCTTGACAGTCTTCTATTTCCAGGGTAATTTCTGGAAAATATTATATAGAAATCCATATTATATTATATCATATACTATACTATATCATATGATATATTATATTTATAATATTATTATATTATAACATATTATAATATATTATATCATATGTATTATATCATATCATATTAAAATATATGATATCATATTATATTTATAATATTATAGAATTTCATATCATATTCAATGTATTATATAATATTATATTATATCGTACTATATGATATTTATGTATGTATTTTATTATATCATACTATATTCCAATATATCATATCATATTTATTATATTATATCATATTATTGTAAAATATATCATATTATATTATATCATACTATATTCTAATATATTATATCATATAATATTAAATAATATGATATTATATTATATCAGATTATATTATATCATACTTTATTTATTATACTATATTATATTATATTAAAATATATTATATTATATCAGATTATATCATACTATATTCTAATATATTATATCATATAATATTTATTATACTATATCATATTATATAAAAAATGATATATCATATGTATTTTTTTATATCATATTATATTATATCATACTTTATTTATTATACTATATCATATTATATTAAAATATATTATATTATATCAGATTATATCATACTATATTCTAATATATTATATCATATCATATTTATTATACTATATTATATCATATTATATAAAAATTATATTATATCATATGTATTTTTTTATATCATATTATATTATATCATATCATGCTATATTCTAATATATTAAAATATATGATATTATATTAATTATATTATTTCATATCATATTATATCAGATTATAGCATAATGTATTTAATATATTATATCATATTATATTTATTATGTAATATTATATCATATTATATTAAAATATATGATATTTATTATATTATATAATTTCATATTATATTCATTATGTTTATTATATTATATTATATTTATTTTACCTTTATTTTAGCAGGGAGTCCCATTGAGACCAATATATCTTTAGAATATAATACCCACACAGTCTTACATTTGACCTTTTAGTAATTTACCAGACACTCTTATCCAGAGCGAATTACAGTTAGTGCATTGATCTTAAGATAGCTAGGTGGGACAACCACATATCTCAGTCATAGTAAGTAAATTGTTCTTCACTAAAGTAGCTATCAGCAAAAGTCAGAGATAGTAAGGGGGGCGGGGAGTCAAGTGAGTTCATAAAAGTATTTTCTGTCTTGGCTGCCTAAAAGCTGTTTGTTCTATTTTCATATTATCTAACAATCTCTGTACTAGGATAATTCCATCCATACCTCTCAGAGGCTTTAGGAACCAACAGTTCCACGTAGGGAAGCTTCTTGAACCTCTCTGCTCCCACAGCCACATAGAACTGGCCACTCACCAGCTCGTCTGCACTGGACACAGTTACTCCCTCTAGAGTGCACAACCTGAGGGGTCACAGGGTCAGGGGTCACTAATGGGGTCAGAGAGACTGTCATCTGTGTACCTGAGGGGTCATTGGGCTGCCATTAATAGGTCAAACATGCTGTGTGAGGGTGTGTGTGTGTCAGTGTGTGCGTATGTACAGTATATATGCATGTGTGAGGGTGTGTATGTGTCAGTGTGTGCGTATGTACAGTATATATGCATGTATGAGGGTGTGTGTGTGTCAGTGTGTGCGTATGTACAGTATATATGCATGTATGAGGGTGTGTATGTGTACGGATCTGACCTGCGCACTGCTCCAGTGCGTAAACTGGCCTTCTCTGTGACTAGACCAAGGATCTGATCCAGGTCGTGCTGCCAGGTCCTGGGAATTATGAAACGGAATGGCGAGCAGCGAAGATCTTCGTTGCGGAAAACACTGTAAAGGAACACGCAAATACGTCGTGTGTTTCTGTGTGTGTAGTATTTGAGATGATGAATGGGAGTGTGTTAACAGGGAATCTTACTGTATGATACAGGGTAGAGGAATATACTTTCTCCATTTTGCTGACACATTCGGTCTGTGAAGTAATCTTGCCTAGGAAAGAAAGACATGACATGACAAAATAATACTGCACTGTAGTTTTAGATAGATTTGTCGGTCAGAAAAAAATACAAGAAAGAAATACCACTTCTTCTGATCAGTGAATGCCAAATTAAACATTGATAACAAGTGTGCCATTTGCTATAATTTACCAAAACAAAGTAAATACCAATTGTATTAATTTCAGAACAGAACATCCACAGACATTTCACAATAAGCGGTTATGATCTATTATTATGATTATGATTATGATTATTATAGCTTATCAGTCAGAGGGCTGTGTCCATGGCAACACACATCATCATCTTGGCCAAAAACATACTGTATCTACAAAGACAGACTGAGTGCTCCACTTCATTGAATACCTAAACTTTATATAGCCACTCTGTCCACAAAACTTCCCCTGACCTTTCTATTACATCCAGAGTCTATGAAGTCAAACCCTATGAAGTCAAGCCCTATTAAGTCAAGCCCTATGAAGTCAAACCCTATGAAGTCAAGCCCTATTAAGTCAAGCCCTATTAAGTCAAGCCCTATGAAGTCAAGCCCTATGAAGTCAAACCCTATGAAGTCAAGCCCTATGAAGTCAAGCCCTATGAAGTCAAGCCCTATTAAGTCAAGCCCTATGAAGTCAAGCCCTATTAAGTCAAGCCCTATGAAGTCAGGCCCTATGAAGTCAGGCCCTATGAAGTCAGGCCCTATGAAGTCAGGCCCTATGAAGTCAAGCCCTATGAAGTCAAGCCCTATTAAGTCAAGCCCTATTAAGTCAAGCCCTATGAAGTCAGGCCCTATGAAGACAAGCAATATGAAGTCAAACCCTATTAAGTCAAGCCCTATAAAGTCAAGCAATATGAAGTCAGGCCCTATGAAGTCAGGCCCTATGAAGTCAAGCCCTATTAAGTCAGGCCCTATGAAGTCAGGCCCTATGAAGTCAG
Source organism: Oncorhynchus nerka (assembly GCF_034236695.1). Lineage (NCBI taxonomy): Eukaryota > Metazoa > Chordata > Actinopteri > Salmoniformes > Salmonidae > Oncorhynchus > Oncorhynchus nerka. The sequence goes on from NC_088413.1 coordinate 74,175,047, forward strand.
GCCCTATGAAGACAAGCAATATGAAGTCAAACCCTATTAAGTCAAGCCCTATAAAGTCAAGCAATATGAAGTCAGGCCCTATGAAGTCAGGCCCTATGAAGTCAAGCCCTATTAAGTCAGGCCCTATGAAGACAAGCAATATGAAGTCAAACCCTATTAAGTCAAGCCCTATAAAGTCAAGCAATATGAAGTCAGGCCCTATGAAGTCAAGCCCTATAAAGTCAAGCCCTATTAAGTCAAGCCCTATAAAAAAAACTCAAGCCCTATGAAGTCAAGCCCTATGAATCACTCATTGTGTCTGACCACATAATATAAGAATAAATCAATACTTCAAACAAAATCCAACCACAGCTAGAAAATAAATGTTTCTACAATGTTTCCAATTTGAAGTGGCACTATGCAACGTTGTTTTTGTATTTAAACAGAGTGGTAGGCATGGGGCTGGCAGCAAAGGGCTGAGTAGGCTGGGAATCAGGCCTGCCCAGGCTTGTTCAGAGACCTTATAAACACAGGATGGGGCCACTGTATGACTTAGTTCTCTAAACAGAGTTACCAAGCTAACAATTCTAGTGAGAGAGAATGTTTTTGTATTGTTACCTGTAGTGTTCCCCAGATGTTTGACAAAAACCTCCTGAGAACCAATTTAGCATGTTTTGACATTAGATACATCTCAGCTCTGTTAAAAACACACTCAAGAAAAAGAAGAAGCACATGCACAGGTAGCCTACTTTTTGTGATTTGTTTGACAATTGGATGAAAATAACATGACTGGTTCTGTTCATGCCACATTAAAAGGTAATACATTTTGCCTGTTTAAATGGCGTCTTTATTATTAGGCCTATAAATAGTTTTTTTTGCACAAGCAAGTGCGTGTACTGGATAGAGACCCCCCACCTCCCCCCCACACACATTCTGGGTAAATTCAAATCAGATTTTATTGGTCACATACACATGGTTAGCAGATGTTAATGCGAGTGCAGCGAAGTTCTGTTTGAGGAAATGGTCTCCTGGAAACAGTTCTTTTTTATTTATTAAAAAAAAAAAAATTAACCTTTATTTAACTAGGCAAGTCAGTTAAAGAACAAGTTCTTATTTATTCATTGCACCTCACTGACACATTCCTATGAAAACTTTAGGTAATGACCCAATGAGACTCTCAAGCATGAAACACACCAAGAACCTCGCTGCCGATAGACTACCGATAGGTACTTATCACAGTGGGAGGCTGCTCCTTCTCTTGCTAGAACAAGGGGTATCTGCTGTGTGCTGACCGATGACGTGGATAAACCCTGGATGACTGACAGTGGGACGCTGTGAAGTCACCTCACAGACATCTAGGTACTCCTCCTCAATTGTAAAAAAAATATTGGTCACTAAAGACCCTGGTTCGATCCCAGGCTGTGTCGCAGCTGGCCACGACCGGGAGAGCCATGAGGCGGCGCACTGTTGACAGAGCGTCATCCGGGTTAAGGGAGGGTTTGGCCGGTTGGGATGTCATTGTCCCATTGCACTCTTGCGACCCCTTGTGGTGGGCTGGGCGCATGCACGCTGACTTCGGTCGCCATCTGTAGTGTTTCCTCTGACACAGTGGTGCGGCTGGCTTCCGGGTTAGGCAAGCAGTGTGTCAAGAAGCAGTGTGGCTTGGCGGGGTTGTGTTTCGGAGGATGCATAGCTCTCGACCTTCACCTCTCCTGAGTCTGTACGGGAGTTGCAGCGATCTGACAAGACTGTAACTACCAATTGGATATCATGAAATTTGGGAGAAAAAGAGCCCAAAATGTTTTAGAATAATAATAATTGTTTGAAAGATATAGAAAGGCATTTATTCATGTCTACATTAGTTTTTGACACGTGTAATCTATAACAGACATGCCAATGCATACTTTAAAATGATATATGTATAAAAACATTTTCCTTAAAGTGTAACTTTGTTCTTGAAACATTTAATTGAAATACTGTAGAATTCCATTCATTCCTATGGAGGACTGCTCCAACTAGGAAGTGCCAATATGGCCAACTGGTGGCTTCAAAGCCTCTCAATGGCCTAACATAGCTTCAGGGTTTGTACACGTCATTGGTGCCGACTAGGTAGCGTCGATACTTGTCGAATCCCAATGCTCGTCAGTGGCCAACAACTTGATTTTGAGCCAATCAGACAGCACGAACCCCCACATGGAAGAGACAACGACAAAAAAGTTATAAATAGGATTGTTTCTCCGTACATTCACAGATGTGCCAGTCAAACTTCATATGCAATGTAGGTTATATGGGATGGTAGCTAGCTAAGTGCAGAGATGCAATGCACACAACACTAAATACTTCCTCCAAACTATCTAACCACTGTAGCTAGTATTGACATTCTAAGTAAATAACAATGAATTAGCTAGTTTTCATGAAACGCCTGTCTGTTGTTGTGCTAGCTAGCGAATATACTAACGTTAGCTAACTAGCTAAATATTTGGATATGGGCTGTCACTGGCAGTATGGGATTATGGAGAGTGAATTAAATTGTTTCTTCGTAATCTTGCTAGGTAGTTATCTAGCTGTGGGCATCTGGCTAGTATCAACAAGGGCGTTCTACAAAATAGCAACATTAGAGTAGATAGCTTTGACCTAGACCATAAGCAATACCCACACATATGCATTGCCAAACATCGCTACTGCCACCTTGTATTTTGGAGTATTTTAACAAGGCTGATTGGCTGATGACTTCCAAGGCCTTGTTAGCGCTTTGGGCCAGTAACCAAAAGGTTGCTGGATTGAATCCCTGCGCTGACAAGGTAAACATCTGTCATTCTGGCCCTGAACAAGGCAGTTAACCCACTGTTCCCAGGTAGGCCGTCGGTATAAGTAACTGTCTTGCCTAGTTATAAAAAATCTCTATATTTTTTTTAACACAAAAGAGAGAGTTCTGACACTGTACAGAGGTGCTAAGTACTGTCGGCAGTCAAACGTTTAACAATCCTACCGGTGTGTCTGAGTTTTTAAGGAAACGTCCTCTAAAGTTGTGAGAATGTTTGTTGTTAGCTGTAAAAATCACTCTGTCTCTGCTAATATACAACACCATATGAGCGTACAGTACAGACAGGGCACTCACACAATGGCAAAACGATAGCTGTGCCACACAATGGCCTTTCTACTATTTCATATGAATGTTGATGGGTTAGTTATGGTGGCCCTTCTGGTCTCAGTCAGACAATGGAGAATGTTTGTTCACAGCTTTCCTGCAGTCAAATGACAAATTCGCCCTGTAGTGGCCTCATGGGTGGAATATTTTTCAGATTTTTCATAATTTCCAAATTAACACATTTTTTTCACCTTTGTTTCTATGTCAAACAGTTTTGATATATTTCAGTCAACTGTGATGTATAGTGTAATATTGGGTTGCAAACTCAAAATGTTCTACATTTCAACTCTATATCTGATATGGTACAGGTGTCTTCTTTTTTCTAAGCCCATAACCATGTGTGTGAGGTTTATACCTTCGTTTCAAAGTAGATTTGTTTAAGACTACCAAGAAACACTCCGTGTGACCCTGATTTAGCCCACTGCTGTAAAAGATAGGACTATGATATTGCTCTGAATCACTACACGCTCCACAGCTGAAAATGAAATACATTAATCTCTATCCATCCCGCCAGCCATTTGGGCTGAATACAAAGCAAGCACTTTCCATTGTGTGAACGGCAATTGAGATGCTGCGCTTGAAATGGGTTTATGTGTCCATGATCTCATTAACACAAAATCAATCTTCCTTATATGAATGTATCCGATGATGAACAAGAGATCTATTGAAATGGGCCAAGGATGACACGAGACACTGTAAGACTGAATACGGAACAGAACATTGATTTGTTATTATTGATGTGTGGTCTACATGCTCTGTGAGTTTGTGTTGGTGCTGAGGACCATTATTTACAGATGACACATATCTGAAAATCAATGCTATGCTATTGCTTTGGTCTATCATCGAAATCCAAATTTAAACACAACGAATATGAAGTGTGGTCAAATAAATAACAACCATTGCGCAGTGAGAGAAAACCTGTTCTCTGTTACAACTGTTACCAGTTCAGATCTACCTGATTTTGAGGGTGTGTGTGTCCTACCCCAGATAGGTTAGATTAATGAGTAACGGACTGTACCGCTGACAGAGACAGAAAACCATATTGAAGCTTACCCGAGCTCCTTCTCCCATGGGTACAGGCTGCTTCTTCAGCCCTGTGTTCAAATAACTGCATGAAAAAACAGAAACAATAGACATGATAAAGGTTCACATGTCATCCTCAGTGAGACACAGCTTAACACATGACTGTATTACTGACTGTATTACCGACTGTATTACCGACTGTATTACTGACTGTATTACTGACTGTATTACTGACTATTACTGACTGTATTACTGTATTACTGTATGAATTACTGACTGTATGAATGACTGACTGGATTACTGACTGTATTACTGTATGAATGACTGACTGTATTACTGACTGTATTACTGACTATTACTGACTGTATTACCGACTGTATTACCGACTGTATTACTGACTGTATTACCGACTGTATTACAGACTGTATTACTGACTGTACTACCAACTGTATTACTGACTGTATTGCTGACTGTATTACCGACTGTATTACCGACTGTATTACCGACTGTATTACTGACTGTATAACCGACTGTATTACTGACTGTATTACCGACTGTATTACTGACTGTATTACTGACTGTATTACCGACGGTGTTACTGACTATTACTGACTGTATTACTGTATGAATTACTGACTGTATTACCGACTGTATTACTGACTGTATTACCGACTGTATTACCGACTGTACAGACTGTATTACTGACTGTATTACCGACTGTATTACTGACTGTATTGCTGACTGATTACTGTATTACTGACTGACTGTATTACTGACTGTATTACCGACTGTATTACTGACTGTATAACCGACTGTATTACTGACTATTACTGACTGTATTACCGACTGTATTACTGTATGAATTACTGACTGTATTACTGACTGTATTACTGACTGTATTACCGACGGTGTTACTGACTATTACTGACTGTATTACTGTATGAATTACTGACTGTATTACCGACTGTATTACTGACTGTATTACTGACTGTATTACCGACTGTATTACTGTATGAATTACTGACTGTATAACCGACTGTATTACTGACTGTATTACTGACTGTATTACTGACTGTATACCGACTGTATTACTGACTGTATTACTGTATGAATTACTGACTGTATAACCGACGGTGTTACTGTCTGTATTACCGTATGAATTACTGACTGTATTACTGTATGAATTTCTGACTGTACTACCGACTGTATTACTGACTGTATAACCGACTGTATTACTGACTGTATTACTGACTATTACTGACTGTATAACCGACTATATAACCGACTGTATTGCCGACTGTATTACTGACTGTATTACCGACTGTATAACCGACTGTATTACTGACTGCATTTATATAATGGTTACTATCTACATTTATCTACTGCACACAGCAATAAATATCGAAGAAAATATTTTGACAACATCATATCTAGACATTTACACAAACATACAGTACATGGTAGCCCTATAGGACCATATCTGAACAATTTAAAAGTCCCTTAAAGGGAAATTCCGCCACTTTTCAACCTCATATTCATTACCTCCATCACTGTACCAGTGTCTATGTGAAAATGGTGCGTTTCTATGATATATGGTTAAAAAGTTGAGAAGGTCCTAAAAAAGCATGATCTGTGATATGATAGGGTAGGATTAAAAGTAGAAAAACTGTGATTTTTTTTTTGCCAGTTTCTAACCAGTATTTTCTTGCTACTCACATCACCGCGAATCTCAGTGTTTGAAAATCACTGTTTTAAAAATGTTTTACATGTTGATGATGTCATCGCATTTTCACTTATGTTAGACACTGGCATTGTGCTGGAGATAATGAAACTGTGGAAAAGTGGTGGAAATGCCCTTTCTAATCTAGACAACTCTACCTGATAGGCTACTCACTCAAGCTTCTTGAACCTCTCGAAGCCTGCGGCCACGTACTGGGCCCCGGTCTGGAGGTCATGCAGCTCCCTGACCCGGTGACCCTGCCGGGGGGTGTACAGGGTCCTCACGGCCAGCGGAGCCTGAATGCAGTGGGTCACGTCATTGAGAAACGCCTCCATGGTGGACACCTGTCGATGGTTGACCACAAACCTCCTGCCGGAGTAGAAGGGGTCCCCGTTCCTGTAGACCATCACACTCTTGACTGGAGGCAGGAGGAGGGTTGCTGACCCACAGTAAGCCATTTTTCCAGATACTGTCTTCCGTCTCTGGTTCCTGTCTGCCGTCTCCGGTCCCTGTCTGCTCTGGTTACTACCACTACTACTCAAACCTGTTCTAATTAATCTGTTGTGTTCTGTGTGGTGGTCTCTCATAGCTCTGGACTGTCACGTTCTCTCTCTCTCCTCCACACACTACTCTCTGGCAGCCGAGAGTATTTCCTGGTAGCCATGGCAGCAGAGCCAGCAATGACTGGCTTTGTGGGCCAAACCATTAGCAGCAACGAACGACAACAAAAGAGGGAGAGCGAGAGACAGAAGATGCAAGTGTTGTAAGCTGAATAAATTATAAAAACCATAAAACTCCTATGCATCATCTTTACATATATTTTTGAAACTATTCGAAAGCCTGTTGAATTCACATGTGTAGCCTAATGGCTGCTAGTTCTGTAGTATTTACAGTAAAATCTCAGGGATAACCCTTCTGCAATAGAAGTTAATGCTCTGGGAGGGAACAAGAGGGTCTAGGAATACCATTTCCATACATCCATTTCAAACAGTCTCCCTTGACCTTGTATGGACTGTCAGGAAAGCACATGCCGCATTTGTGTTTATTTTGATACCCACATAGACAGGAACAGTATGTTGTATAATATTACTGCACTATTTTAAATGATTGTGTTGAGTGTGTGCTCTCACTGTGAAACATTTGTGTGAATCACCCGAGATAAACTGGTTATGGCAGGGAGTTCCCTTGAATCTTTCCCATAACTTCTTTGAAAACAATGGAGATCATCATAGTTAAATGCAGTTATACAGACAACAATTATAGTGACATAGAGGAACCTCACTTGTACTGTAGCAACAACAGTATTAACTAGTATAAAAAAAAACATTAGCAAATTTTGTCAATGGATACTTACAAAAATAATCTTTATTAAATTGATATTTAATTTGACCGTGTGTATTTGACAACATACCAACCGTTTGTGCTAAACAAAAGGTACCAATTGGATAGCTACATCGGCAACATTTCAAACTAGATGTGGAGTGAGCTTACGGTAAGTTCTTAACTCTATGACACTCACACCTTCTAAACTCGCTACCCCGGCGTTGAGCTGAGCCCAGCTGCCAATCCGGGCCACAGGCACCCCTGTAACGGGGGTTAGTATGCTGCTAACAGATTAACTTCCTCCACTCTCCAACTGCCCCATACCGGGCTCAAATCAGTGATCCTCTGCTTCGAAACACACGTGGCTGCCCTCCTGGACAACATACGGACCATTTTGAGATATACAAAAGGTAGGGGAGAGTGGGGTATGTTGAGATGTTTTTTACATTCAGCATCACTACCTCAAAGGAAATATGTACCAAAGATATCTACATATATTTCAAGATGTCGTGTATCCCTGGAAATATGTAAACATAACAGTTTTGAAAACATAGCTGGTGCAAAAAAATGTGGTCTCTTGCTATATGGGGTATGGAGTATATCACACGGGGTAAGTTGATATGCCTTGTGGTAAATGGGTGATGGTGTCCTGTGACAGTGGGTGATGCTGATGGTGAGTCAAAGTTGAATTCATGAAATGGGGGTGTGATGTATTGTATATCTTAAATGCATGCTTACATTCAGATATAGATCTCTCTGTTCAATATCACTTAACCTTCCAGTTCTTAACCAGTTGTCCGGGACAGGGATGTTGTTTCGCTGTGCCAATTCGTAGGCAGCTGGTCCCCAAGATTCTTCATATGTTTATCAAGCTCAGACTCCATGTCTTCAGATAAGACCTTGTGTTCCTCTGCTCCTCTGTCACAGCCTCTCTTCATACAGCTCAGACTCCATGTCTTCAGATAAGACCTTGTGTTCCTCTGCTACTCTGTCATAGCCTCTCTTTATACATCTCAGACTCCATGTCATCAGATGAGACCTTGTGTTCCTCTGCTCCTCTGTCATAGCCTCTCTTTATACAGCTCAGACTCCATGTCATCAGATAAGACCTTGTGTTCCTCTGCTACTCTGTCACAGCCTCTCTTTATACAGCTCAGACTCCATGTCTTCAGATAAGACCTTGTGTTCCTCTGCTACTCTGTCATAGCCTCTCTTTCACACAGATACATGTTTGTTTTCTTTTTCGTCAATGTCCCTCTTCAGTGTCATTCTGTCTATTTACATCCCTTGCTGGTTCTCAAATGGACTTCTTCCCTTCTCTCACTTCCTTGTCTGCTCTCTCTAGAAACTCAAGAGGGGCTAGAACCCTGCTTGTCTTATGTTTATAAACATGGGACATTATGATGTCTGCTCTGTAACATATCTGTAGTTCATATGCATGACACATTGCAAAAATACTATACATGTTATGCATAAACTGACTAAATGAAATCCTCATTTGTATGGGGTATGGTGGCCATTGTCTCAACTTACCCAAGGACAAACATTTTGACTATATTAGCCCACACAGCTACAAGGATGCACTTTCATGCTAGTTTTAGGACCTCATATTGTAGCTTATAGAGGCCCCAACTGATGTACAAAAGTATTTTAAAATGATCTACTTTGGTTTAGATAAAAACATCATGAAACCTATAATTCAATCAATTCATTTGACTTGAAAATCTGTATTTTGGGCCTAAATTACTTACCACATTTTCCATGTGGTTTCTTCCTTCACAGACTCCATGAAATGATGACCTCTTTCTAAAAATGTGGTTACATGATTAATAGTATGTATGGTTTCCTAGAAACAGGGGTGGCTTTGGTTCAACTTACCCCACTCTCCCCTACTAATTGGAGAGCTCCATCAGCTCCATTTCAAACTAGCTGTGGACTAAACTTATGGTACGTTCTTAACTTTACTTACATAATTTCAAACAAAGTAAAGGGATTTAATCCAAACAGGGAAAATGTTAGTATGAGAAAATAATGTCCAGTTTAGAGCAAAAGCCTCTCCTTGGTCTTCTGCAATTAGGAAATATTCAGTCTCTCTTTCAGTGACAGGTACTGTAAGAGAGAGAGAGAGGGAGAGAGAGAGAGAGAATGTCATTGTTTCTTTTGTATTCAATATTTATCATCTCCCTCAATGAAAATGATGCTGAAGCCACAGCATCTCCATGGCCAGATTACGCCACTGCTGGGAACATGGGAGAAGGCAGATACATTGAGAAGCAACTCATTAACTTACATAACTTAAAAACAATGAGCATAAATTCAATAAAAACAATGAGCATAAATTCAATAAAAACAATGAGCATAAATTCAATAAAAACAATGAGCATAAATTCAATAAAGGATCAGAGAGAGAGAGAGACATCTCTCAAACATTTGGGTTTCCACATACCCACACAGACACACACGCACCCACACAGACTTTACCTTTCTGAAAATGGCTGTAATGTAGCTCACATCTAAACTCAGACTGTTCCAGGCTTCTCATGTCTGGTGCCTCTTTCCCTTGTGTTTTGGTGAAGATGTGCCATCCTGCTGGTAGAGTACAATAACATTGGTTAGAGACACCAACTGAGCAGAAATGACTAGCAGAACTCATGGTCTTCGGGAGAAGGGCAGACCCTACTTACAAAGTCTTTGAAATGAGGTTTGGGAATAATATTCCCCATCCAATCTAAATGGTTCACGTCTCTGTCGATATCTCCCACACTGTTTTCAAACTTCAAACAGTGGATCTCTTATCTCACCAAATATTCACGAGTGTGTGCCTGTGGGATCAGGTAATCACTGAAACACTTAAATACAGAACCAGGTGTGATACAACTTGTCATTAATGAGGCAATTGAGGGGAAAACAGAAACCTTGAATCAGAAACCTTGCATTGCAGGAACGTTAGCTAACTACCTGCTGTGCCATGACGGTTCAGAGGCCGTAGTACAGTCATACAGGGTGGTCACCTCCCTCACAAACCCCAATACAAATGGGAATGCTTCCCTCCAAAAAAGAATGCTGGGAAAATAACCGCTGTAACGTTAGAGGGGAACAGGTCTTGAACCTGCAACTCGGTTGTTCCAGTGTCATGTTGTGCACGTCTGTGCCATTAATGATCCAGACCATTTAGGCAGAGCATTCATTCATGACAGGTTTGCTGCCTACAACATTGTAACGTCATTTAGCTTAAACACAATTAGCTAGGTGTAGGGTGTCCAATCAAAAACGCATCTTTTGACCAATGGATAATTGGTCAATGGTTCAAACCTCATGTCTCTATCATAATCCATTCAAAGGTTATTGGAGTTTTTACATTTGTAGGAGGCCAAAATTAGGGTGACTAAAACAATAGAGGCCAGAATTAGGGTGACTAAAACAATAGAGGCCAGAATTGGGGTGACTAAAACAATAGAGGCCAGAATTAGGGTGACTAAAACAATAGAGGCCAGAATTAGGGTGACTAAAACAATAGAGGCCAGAATTAGGGTGACTAAAAAAATAGAGGCCAGAATTAGGGTGACTAAAACAATAGAGGCCAAAATTAGGGTGACTAAAACAATAGAGGCCAGAATTAGGGTGACTAAAACAATAGAGGCCAGAATTAGGGTGACTAAAACAATAGAGGCCAGAATTAGGGTGACTAAAACAATAGAGGCCAGAATTAGGGTGACTAAAACAATAGAGGCCAGAATTAGGGTGACTAAAACAATAGAGGACAGAATTAGGGTGACTAAAACAATAGAGGACAGAATTAGGGTGACTAAAACAATAGAGGCCAGAATTAGGGTGACTAAAACAATAGAAGCCAGAATTAGGGTGACTAAAACAATAGAGGCCAGAATTAGGGTGACTAAAACAATAGAGGCCAGAATTAGGGTGACTAAAACAATAGAGGCCAGAATTAGGGTGACTAAAACAATAGAAGCCAGAATTAGGGTGACTAAAACAATAGAGGCCAGAATTAGGGTGACTAAAACAATAGAAGCCAGAATTAGGGTGACTAAAACAATAGAAGCCAGAATTAGGGTGACTAAAACAATAGAGGCCAGAATTAGGGTGACTAAAACAAAGAGGCCAGAATTAGGGTGACTAAAACAATAGAGGCCAGAATTAGGGTGACTAAAACAATAGAGGCCAGAATTAGGGTGACTAAAACAATAGAGGCCAGAATTAGGGTGACTAAAACAATAGAGGCCAGAATTAGGGTGACTAAAACGATAGAGGCCAGAATTAGGGTGACTAAAACAATAGAGGCCAGAATTAGGGTGACTAAAACAATAGAGGACAGGAAAAAAAACGTGTTCAAAAATCTGGAAAATTGCATCTGTGAACTAGGCTGGATTCTGTATAAGAACTAACGATACTGGCTACCTGACAGGCTCACTTTCCCGATGAACTTGTCTTCTCGAATCCGCAGGACAAAAAACAATATAGAGGTAAGATGGATATTGATTATGAGACATAACATGTAGTATTTTCATATTTTAGTATACACTAAAATATTCATTAGAAATAACTTATTTTTTTCAACGATTTCTCACAAAAACAGTACATCTCTATGAAATATCATTGGAGCAATGAGCTCATACCAGCCTTTCATTTTCAAAGCCTTTTATACTGAACACAAATATAAAACACAACATGTAAAGTGTTGGTCCCATGTTTCATGAGCTGAAATAAAAGATCCCAGGAATTTTCCATATGCACAAAAAGCTTATTTCTCTCAAATGTTGGGCACAAATTTGTTTTATTGTTCTATTAGTGAGCATTTCTCCTTTGTCAAGATAATCCATCCACCTGACTGGTGTGGCATATCAAGAAGCCGATTAAACAGCATGATCATTACACAGGCGCACCTTGTGCTGGGTACAATAAAAGGCCACTCTAAAATCTTCAGTTTTGTCATACTACACAATGCCACAGTTGTCTCAAGTTTTGAGGGAGCATGCAATTGGCATGCTGACTGCAGGAATCTCCACCAGAGCTGTTGCCAGAGAATGTAATGTTAATTTCTTTACCACATAAGATGTTCTTTACCAACATCGTTTTAGAGAATTTGGTAATACGTCCAACCAGCCTCACAACCGCAGACCACGTGTATGGAGTCTTGTAGGCGAGCGGTTTGCTGATGTCAACGTTGTGAACACAGTGCCCCATGGTGGCTGTGGGATTAAGATATGGTTAGGCGTAAGATACGGACACACGAACACAATTGCATTTTATCGAAGGCAATTTGAATGCACAGAGATACCGTGATGAGATGATCCCGAGGCCCATTGTCATGCCATTCATCCGCCTCCATCACCTCATGTTTCAGCATGATAATGCATGGCCCCATGTCGCAACGATCTGTACCTAATCCTGAAAATGTCCCAGTTCTTCCATGGCCTGCATACTCACCAGACATGTCACCAATTGAGCACGTTTGGGATGCTTTGGATCGATGTGTACGACAGCGTGTTCCTGTTCCCGCCAATATCCAGCAAATTCGCACAGCCATTGAAGAGGAGTGGGACAACATTCCACAGGTCACAAATAACAGCCAAATCGGCCTCCCGTGGTTAAGGGCGCTGTACTGCAGCACCAGCTGTGCCATCAGAGTCCCTGGGTTCGCGCCCAGGCTCTGTCGTAACCGGCCGCGACCGGGAGGTCCGTGGGGCGACGCACAATTGGCCTAGCGTCGCCCGGGTTAGGGAGGGCTTGGTCGGTAGGGGTGTCCTTGTCTCATTGCGCACCAGCGACTCCTGTGGCGTGCTGGGCGCAGTGTGCGCTAGCCAAGGTGGCCAGGTTCACGGTGTTTCCTCCGGCGCATTGGTGCGGCTGGCTTCCGGGTTGGATGTGCACTGTGTTAAGAAGCAGTGCGGCTTAGTTGGGTTGTGTATCGGAGGACGCATGACTTTCAACCTTCGTCTCTCCCGAGCCCGTACGGGAGTTGTAGCGATGAGACAAGATAGTAGCTACTACAACAATTGGATACCACGAAATTGGGGAGAAAAAGGGGAAAATTCAACAACAAAAAAACTGCCAAATCAACTCTATGCGAAGGAGATGTGTCGTGCTGCATGATGCAAATGGTGGTCACACCAGATACGGACTGGTTTTCTGATCCACACCCCTACTTTTTTTTATGAATCTCTGACCAACAGATGCATATTTGTATTCAAATCAAATCAAATCAAATGTATTTATATAGCCCTTCGTACATCAGCTGATATCTCAAAGTGCTGTACAGAAACCCAGCCTAAAACCCCAAACAGCAAGCAATGCAGGTGTAGAAGCACGGTGGCTAGGAAAAACTCCCTAGAAAGGCCAAAACCTAGGAAGAAACCTAGAGTGGAACCAGGCTATGTGGGGTGGCCAGTTCTTTTCTGGCTGTGCCGGGTGGAGATTATAACAGAACATGGCCAAGATGTTCAAATGTTCATAAATGACCAGCATGGCCCAATAATAAATAATAAGGCAGAACAGTTGAAACTGGAGCAGCAGCACGGCCAGGTGGACTGGGGACAGCAAGGAGTCGTCATGTCAGGTAGTCCTGAGGCATGGTCCTAGGGCTCAGGTCCTCCGAGAGAGAGAAAGAGAGAAAGAGAGAATTAGAGAGAGCATACTTAAATTCACACAGGACACCGAATAGGACAGGAGAAGTACTCCAGATATAACAAACTGACCCTAGCTCCCCGACACATAAACTACTGCAGCATAAATACTGGAGGCTGAGACAGGAGGGGTCAGGAGACACTGTGGCCACATCCGAGGACACCCCCGGACAGGGCCAAACAGGAAGGATATAACATTTACATTTACATTTACATTTAAGTCATTTAGCAGACGCTCTTAAATAACCCCACCCACTTTGCAAAAGCACAGCCCCCACACCACTAGAGGGATATCTTCAACCACCAACTTACCATCCTGAGACAAGGCCGAGTATAGCCCACAAAGATCTCCGCCACGGCACAACCCAAGGGGGGGGCGCCAACCCAGACAGGAAGATCACATCAGTGACTCAACCCACTCAAGTGACACACCCCCCCCCCCAGGGACGGTATGAAATGGTATTCCCAGTCATGTGAAATCTGTAGATTAGGGCCTAATGAGTTTATATAAATTGATTGATTTCCTTATATGAACTGTAACTCAGTAAAATCTTTGAAATCGTTGCAAGTTTCATATATATTTTTGTTCCTAATTCAGCTCATGTCATGGTTCTAATTTTCCTTTTTGCGACACGTGTAAACAACTTTGAAGACAATGAACCACAAAATGTAAAATACTCAAAGGTTTGGAGAAACCTACAGAGCTCGGTGCTTAAAAGAGTATTTTGATCCACCGTGTGTCAAACTAAGTAACATAATAAAAGAATCCCCATCAAAAGCCGTCAATTTAAGCTGGAGATATCCGCATGTCGGCCTTCCGCTATTTTTATGTTGGCCGTCCGCATCTGCGTGAAAGTGGCAGAGCTTCAGTGCTGTTTGTCAGAGGAGGAGACATCTCGAAAATCGGTCTTCTCACGAAAACGCCAGTTTTGCTCTACTACCCCCACGGGACTCATCTTTAGTTTATACCGCCAATGTGCCAACTTCTGTCTGTGGTGCCTGAACCATTTGGGCTACAAACTAATATGACCCCACTACTCTCACAAACATGATGGTGTTCTCCGTTTTGGTCTACGACAATCACAAGTGTCATACCAGGTATAAAAAAATTATGGAAGTACAGAGGTAGTTTTGTAACAACAAATGTGTCCAAAAAACAAAATTATTTTAGCTATCTTATATCTCCTAGATATAGGACAGAGACTTCAAAACCTTACACCTTATGATTTTAGGGGGGCTGTCTGTTTTGCCATTTAATGAATGTGTTTTTAAATTTGTTTCTATGAGCTATAGTACTACAGTCCAAATGTAATACTTTAAAATGTGATACCTACAGGGGTCCTAAAATTCTAAATCAAATAGCTAAATGATCCATGGTACTGTATGACCATCATAAAACAATTCCATGTGCTGTGTTAAAGAAAGACGCCTCTGAACGATTAAGAACATGAATAAACATATTTGTCTTGGTAAAATGTATTTTATAACACAAGGAAGTTACATTTCATCATCAAAGTGCGTTTTAACCATTTGAGCAGTGGGTGGACACCACCCACTCCCCACACAGTCCCTGCTGGCAATGCTAACTAACAACAGTAGCTTTGAAGCTGCTTAACAGCAATATGCACAGCAAGACAACACATACGATAAGCAGAGGAGGAACAACAATTTTGGAAACGTTGTGATTTACCTAGCTAGCTGGTTAAACATCTAGCTTAGCTAGCTGCTTTTACATGAAAACGTGTTAACGTCAACATTTGTGGGAAATTAACCAACTTTTTATTTATTTTCCAGTGTCCCAGCCCACATGTACTGAAAAACAAAAGTCCCCAGTGAAATTTGTAAAAAAAAAAAAAAAACTATTAAAAGTTGGAAATGCGTCTGTATTAGCAAGACATGAAAACCTAAATGTTTTTTCATAAACTATTTAAAGCGATTTTTAGGCCTACCTGCGACCCCGGAAGTACTTATTTATATATTTAATTGTTTACCATTTTCGTTATGACACCGCACGGCTTCTTGCTAGAAATCAACACCGCAAGTGAAAATGAGTGGGACAAACCAAATGACTTGCGGTGCATCAGTACCGCAAAAGGTTAGTCAAAAACGAATAATGTAAGTTTGTTGGGCTGGCGAAAAACAACCTCAAACCGCAGCGCAGCATTCACAGGCTAGAGTCGGAAGGTGAATGACATAACTTTGCCACCCCCTATAACTCTCAGCGGGGTGAATTTGGTCAAGGCTCCACAACTGACAGTGAGCAGAGACATATTGAGGAAGCTGCTGCTGATGATCATTATGTTTTAATGGTAGTTACTGTTTACGAGGCTGATAAGTTAGCTATGGACAACAACTTATACCAAATATTGAGAACACTAATAGCCTCACAGGGACAACCTCAAGTAGAACAACATATTACAATGACTTCCCAAGCCTTGACAGCTCATCAGCAGAGGTAACTTATCATACTAATTTGAGCGTCCTGAATTTACGTTTACTATGTTATGTCTAGTCTATAAAACCAGGCTGAGTTGACAGGTAAATTGCAACACATGTATCTTAAGTGTTTAAACAGGGCCGAGGTAAGGATATAAGACATGTTTGAACAGGGTCTTCTCTGACATTTCCATTCCTTGTCCACCACGGAGCGCTCAGTCACTGCAGAGGCGGGCACTATGGAGGTCCAGGCACATCTTCTTCTTCACTGCTCAGGTGTTGGTGAACGACCTGTCTCAAGACACCTGCCCCACGCTGCTGGTCAGGTGTGTGGAGATTGACGAGGCTAGGGAATCACGCCTATTGCCAGGTATCTATCCTAGCACCAGTGGAGGCTGATGGGAGGAGCTATAGGAGGACGAGCTCATTGTAATGGCTGGAATGGAACATGTTGTTTCCATGAATTCCAATTCTGCCTTTACAATGAGCCCATACTCGTATAGCTTCTCCCATCAGCCTCCACTGCTATGGTCTTATATATTTTCCCTGGTTCTTTGCAGAATGTTGACCCGGAGTCATACAAAATTGTGTGTTTCTCCAACTCCAACGATTAATCCATGGATAAAAGGGGAAACCTAGTTAGTTTTTAGTTATCTTTGATGAATCTCTCCTGGGTTTGTATGCTCGTATTAAAGGAACCCTGCATTAAAGGAGTGGCCTCCCTTTTGACCCTGGGACATGACATTTGTTTTGGTATGCCTCCATCTTGTGGCTGAAATGTGTCATTGCAGGATTTTTTTTTCCGCTTCTTGGAAGTACATTTTCCTTCTGTGTGACATGACTTAATTCATTATAATTCATTCTAAAGATATAACAAAAATCTACATCCCAGGGTGCACTGGACACTCTTACTGACAGTTGTGGCTGCTTCGCCTTTGTGCTGTTGCCTGTGCCCTATAATGTTTGTACCATGTTTTGTGCTGCTGCCATGTTATGTTGCTACCATGTTGTGTTGCTACCATGTTGTTGTCATGTGGTGTTTCTGCCTTGCTATGCCGTTGTCTTAGGTCTCTCTTTATATAGTGCTGTGGTGTGTTTTGTCATATTTTTTTTATTTATCCCAGCCCCCGTCCCTGCAAGAGGCCTTTTAGTAGGCCGTCATTGTAACTGACTTGCCTAGTAAAATAAATTAAAACAATTCTTTCTAAGTGCAAATGAGTTCACGGTGCGCTGAAGTGCTCACTCATTAGAGACTAATCCCTGGAGTGGAGGCCTCTGTACTGTAGCACCCATCTCACTATTCTGTTTTAAATGGCTGGAGTAGTAGAATGCTTTGGCTCGAGAGCAAAGTCCCAAATCCAGCAATTACAAGTGTCCTATAAAATGTGCCATGTGGAGAACTTGGATGGATTCACGGAATCCAGACATTAAAACATAATTCAACAATATTCAAAATTGTATTGAAATCAACTAAATCTATTGAATTTATTCAAGTGTTTTAATTTGTCCAAGATTATCATAAGACATTAACAAAATGCATCAGTGATTCGTATTGCCCGTGTTTGTGAGTTTTGTGTAGCAGTAAGCGATAATGCTAATCGTCTTCTGGTAGATGGAAAGGCTTTTCTCGGTTAAATGCTAACTACAAGCATAGCCTACCTGGCAGAATGATGATCATGATTATTTGTAACAATCAATACATCAATCAATAATATTGTGATTATTTGCATAAATTCAGTGACGATTTGTTTAGTAAGCTCTGCAATCACGTTTTCTACAGAAACACCACTAACCAAACAAGTGTTTGACTGGTGCACAGTTTAATTAAAGGGTATCTACAACCAAATATTACAATGTTTGATTTGACCCAGACCTCAAAAGGGGTCTCCCGATGTGGTTTAAGCATTGTGGACTTAGAAAGTCCAATTTGGTTGTTTTTATGTATAAAAAAAAGGGAGGGGGGAATTTAGAGTAAAACCTTAAACTAAAATGGAGAAGATGTTATAGGGCTATAAACTACTCCTCAACCACTGTCAACAGCCATCAAGCCACTGGAGCTGAAGTGACTGGTTGCTAGGGGAATCTGAGAAATTAATCAGCCAGGAGGAGACTGGACCCTTGTGGTGCTGCTGAACAACAGGCCCTAGTTAGTGCACCAACTCTAGTCTGAAGTGCTGCATTTCTTAACACCCTGACCAAACCGGCCACGCAGTTGTATGCGCCATCATGCGCATGTTGATTTTTGTCCATCTACACCAGATGTGATCATGACACGCAGGTTGAAATACTAAAACCAACTATGAATCAATTATATTCATTTCGGGAAGGGTCGAAACACACAAAACATTCAATAGACTTTTAGCTAGCTAAGTTTGAGTCGGGAGATGAACGCTGGGTTGTTATTTAACCCAACACGCCTATGGTCCAGTGGAGGCAGGAGGGAGGTACTATACAACGGGCTCATTGTAATGGCTGAAATGGAATAGACGGAACGGAGTCAAACATGTTGTTTCCATATGTTTGTGTTTGATACCATTCCATTAATTCCATTCCAGCCATTACAATGAGCCCGTCCTCGTGTAGCTCCTCCCACCAGCCTCCACTGCTATGGTCTTAGATATTTTTCCTGGTTCTTTGCAGAATGTTGACCCGGAGTCATACAGAGTTGTGTGTTTCTCTACTCCAGCGATAAAAGGGGAAACCTAGTTAGTTTTTAGTTATCTTTGATGAATCTCTCCTGGGTTTGTATGCTCGTGAAAACCAATGAGATAGGATAGGCGGGACTTGCAGCGCGTGCTTCTACACCTGCATTGCTTGCTGTTTGGGGTTTTAGGCTGGGTTTCTGTACAGCATTTTGATATATCAGCTGATGTAAGAAGGGCTATATAAATAAATTAGATTTTGAGTCTAGCTTCTCAAATAGATGCAAGATCTATTTGAGCGTGGCCGGCTTAGTTTCCCTGTAAGGAAGTCTCTTGGATGATGGTCTAGACAAGATGCCATGGCCACAACATAGGTTTGCCTCAGCAAGCATCTCCTTCATTGTCTTACTCAATGTTGAGGGCAACTGGTGTAACCTACATAGGTTTGCCTCTCCCTGGGCATTGCATAATATCCATGTGACCGCCTGATATGGTATGGTGATAAATGGTGCATGGTTCCCTTTTGTTAGGGTTTGTGTAACTGATTGTAGCTGAGCCCCCAATTGTTCCCTTGTCATGGGGGAAGAATATTTGTTCCCAAGAAAAAAAAGGGTGTGCCCCTTGCCCTCTTTTGTAGACTATGCATTTTGATCTCGTGAAAGAAATGTACACACTTGATGTGGGTGTGAATCGGGTCATTTTTCAGGATGTTCCCTCTGGTGATTCCTGCTCCCTCAGGCACAGCACTGAGCTGGGGTCTAGTAACCTCATGCCTCCAAACATTCAGGTTTCAATAGCCTCATTTGTAGTCTGGTGCCATTTCTGTGCTCACTGGCACCATATCGGTTCAAAGCCAGACTTCACAGATGTTGATCTGTTTTCCTATGTTTGGACTTGACTAAGGAAACTTTTTTTTGTATAAAATGGTAGTCAAGGTTACTATTAGGATTGTATATTTTAATAGGGAAATATCTATTCCCACCATCCTTGCTAGAATCACACAAAGGCCCACAGATTTAATATCATTTTTATTTCTTAAAGGAAACAACATTAACAAAAACAATCAAGAAATCCATAGTAGCTTTCGTCATTGCATTTCAAATGTTTTTCTGTACAGCACACTTTTACGAAAAACACTGAAAAATATTTGCAAAAATCCCCCAAACTGCCTTCGCTCCAATTGTTCCCAAAGGACCAGTCTGTTAGTTAGACGTGTTGGAGTCATGGCGGACACCCAGTTCAAATCATTCAGCATTCTCCAATTCCGTGCACATTTAGAACTTTAACGTTACATCCTACGTGGTGTCTACATCACATTTAGAACTAACGTTACATCCTACGTGGTGTCTACATCACATTGAGAACTTTAACGTTACATCCTACGTGGTGTCTACATCACATTTAGAACTAACGTTACATCCTACGTGGTGTCTACATCACATTGAGAACTAACGTTACATCCTACGTGGTGTCTACATCACATTTAGAACTAACGTTACATCCTACGTGGTGTCTACATCACATTGAGAACTAACGTTACATCCTACGTGGTGTCTACATCACATTTAGAACTAACGTTACATCCTACGTGGTGTCTACATCACATTTAGAACTTTAACGTTACATCCTACGTGGTGTCTACATCACATTGAGAACTAACGTTACATCCTACGTGGTGTCTACATCACATTGAGAACTTTAACGTTACATCCTACGTGGTGTCTACATCACATTGAGAACTTTAACGTTACATCCTACGTGGTGTCTACATCACATTTAGAACTAACGTTACATCCTACGTCACATACATCCTTGAGAACTAACGTTACATCGTGGTGTCTACATCACATTGAGAACTTTAACGTTACATCCATTTAGAACGTGGTGTCTACATCACATTTAGAACTAACGTTACATCCTCCTACGTGAACTAACGTGTCTACATCACATTTAGAACTAACGTTACATCCTACGTGGTGTCTACATCACATTTAGAACTAACGTTACATCCTACGTGGTGTCTACATCACATTGAGAACTAACGTTACATCCTACGTGGTGTCTACATCACATTGAGAACTAACGTTACATCCTACGTGGTGTCTACATCACATTTAGAACTAACGTTACATTCTACGTGGTGTCTACATCACATTGAGAACTAACGTTACATCCTACGTGGTGTCTACATCACATTGAGAACTAACGTTACATCCTACGTGGTGTCTACATCACATTTAGAACTTTAACGTTACATCCTACGTGGTGTCTACATCACATTTAGAACTTTAACGTTACATCCTACGTGGTGTCTACATCACATTGAGAACTAACGTTACATCCTACGTGGTGTCTACATCACATTGAGAACTAACGTTACATCCTACGTGGTGTCTACATCACATTTAGAACTTTAACGTTACATCCTTTACGTGGTGTCTACATCACATTTAGAACACATTTAAACTAACGTTACATCCTACGTGGTGTCTACATCACATTGAGAACTAACGTTACATCCTACGTGGTGTCTACATCACATTGAGAACTAACGTTTCACATCACATTTAGAACGTTACATCCTCGGTGTCTACATCACATTGAGAACTAACGTTACATCCTCGTGGTGTCTACGTGGTGTCTACATCACATTGAGAACTAACGTTACATCCTACGTGGTGTCTACATCACATTGAGAACTAACGTTACATCCTACGTGGTGTCTACATCACATTGAGAACTAACGTTACATCCTACGTGGTGTCTACATCACATTGAGAACTAACGTTACATCCTACGTGAACTAACGTTACATGTCTACATCACATTGAGAACTAACGTTACATCCTACGTGGTGTCTACATCACATTGAGAACTAACGTTACATCCTACATCACGTTGAGAACTAACGTTACATCCTACGTGGTGTCTACATCACATTTAGAACTAACGTTACATCCTACGTGGTGTCTACATCACATTTAGAACTAACGTTACATCCTACGTGGTGTCTACATCACATTTAGAACTTTAACGTTACATCCTACGTGGTGTCTACATCACATTTAGAACTAACGTTACATCCTACGTGGTGTCTACATCACATTGAGAACTAACGTTACATCCTACATCAGCTCTGATTACAGGCAGGAAAACAACTAACCTAAAGTGTAAAAAGCTGCAGAGGCCAAACAGTTAAGACTAACCACCACTGAAACAACTCGGTTAAAAGGCGCGCGTTATATCACTACACTGATCATGAAGTCATGGGGACGACAGGTTCTGTGAACTACTTTCAGACTGGACTTGGCGATTTTAAGTGATTGAGATGCTGTTTGTTTACATGGTGCTGAATCCGGTACATGGTCAAATAATGGTTATGACTGGTCATTAATGAGAAAGATGATCTCCTGAACAAGACTTTACACAGTGATTATTTGGCAAAGTACAGTTACCTGACATACTGTGACTGGTGTAGTCACAGCTACTTCATTATACAGCCCGGTGTTGAGCAATAATGGCCTATTCTGCTTTAAAACAACTGATAGAGCTTGAACTTTCCTATATTGTTGAGTCAACAAAATAGATTGATACATCACTTTCCTTATGCTAAATTCATCCTCTTAGTAATTGGTTTCATTACAAAATATTTTGAAGATAAATACCTCGTTATTTTGAGCTTTAATGGATTTTCACTAAAATGGGGTATAGAACCCTAATGCTGTGGACTAATAAATCACTTTTCTTACTCAGATAAACAAATATAACCGTGTATATGATAGGCAGTTCCATCACACTGATCCATGCTTTTACTCTGTTTTCAATGTTACTCGTTTCTCGTCAGCAGTGTCAGGTAACTTGCGAATAGTACACACACACGGACACAAAACAATGTCTGGATTGGAACATTAGGTAAAGAGACAGAATTAGGTCGTTTGTGAACATCATGGCTTTAAGAATGAGGAATGCATTGACTCTCAGAGCATAGAAAAGTGTAGTACGCTGTAGATAGCTGCTCGATTGTCATACAACAAAGGTAAGTGATTTTGGTTTGTAGTAATACGTATTTTCTCTGTCTCACCATGCTTATACATTCAGACTGTTGGCTGTTTAATTTATCCGGTGTCTGTGTCATGTTCAGTGTTTTTCATTGACAGAAAGAGAATGACACAATTTACTTACACTTCATAACGAATAAATCCACCCTCCTATCGCAGTAAATTGTCTAAACGGTGGTAGTTACCATGGTGAAGACTGCACTTATCCCCCCCTAAAGCAGACTGGAATAGCAGTCATCGTTCAGGATTGTTAATAATAACCTGGTAAGGATTCCAGTTCTTCAAGGTTTACAGTGTGACTGGCGCAATAATTAGGATCCACCAGAACCATGTATTTAGAGAGATGGGACATTGAGGTTTCTGCATTGATGCATTTACATGACACTAACATTCTATGGCAGCCATGTTAGCTGTCCCCATTCACATGACATGGGGAATATCTAAACACCATGTCACTGTCTAGAATTTAGAACAATATTCAACATTCTATGGCAGCCATGTTAGCTCTGTCCCCATTCAAATGACATGGGGAATATTTAAACAACGCTATGTCACTGAATATCTAGAATTAGAAAGATATTTTACAACCTAACAGTTGGCCCAACTCTCTAGAGGCATGGCTCTAATATCCATCCACTTCTCACAAAACATCAAGTAAACGTCACATGACTCCTCACCCTTCGGAGGTCGTCAAGACTATCAGGGCTCAACATTAACGCTTGTCCAGGACAAGTAAAATAAAAATAAAAAGTTGGGCAAGCAGAATATAGATTTGTTGTCCGAATGGACAAGTAAAAAAAATATCACAAATCACTATCAAACAAGTGTCCCCCGTATGCGATGTTTTGCACACTGTTCGCATCGGAGTAGAATTGTATTGCATTGACAGGTACGAGCGTGTGCACATTTGTTGATATTCCTTGCTAGTTTATTTTTTACCCAGTTATAGCTCATTTTGGTCAGCAAACAGGGTACGGTCATTAAAATCCTGGAAAAGTCATGGTGTGTGAATCACCTGTGGGTGAGCAGGCCCATGGACAGACATTATAGCAGCGAGGTAACCTTTAATAATGACAGACAACAGACTAAAACTACATAGCCAATTCAAAACATCTTGTTTAGCCTGGCTAGTTCTCTGTAACTAACTATTCAGCGTGCATTTATGTCATGTCACTGGCACTCCAGTGCAACATTGATGAACGGGTGCATTAGTAAAGCAATGCTACATAACCCTGTTGTAAAACCTATCAAGCGCTCAACATTGTGAGTTGAGAAATGCATCGACAGTTGGTGAGCTGGGATTCCCCTCTCTATTAAACATTGGCCATGTCATTCTGACAACGTTCAAAATATTATTAGAATAGCCTCATTGACAAATAACTCACACGCGGTCAAAAGATAACCCATATTTGTTAGTTACCTTGCTTTGACGTAGTCTACCTTATTGGCAAAGGGAATTATTTTACGAAGACAAAGTATTTGGTTGTAGTTGTAACGTTGCAATATTTTATAGGCGAAGGGTGGCCAACTATCCTCCAGGAGAGCCTTAAAAAGGGGCAGTGTTTGTATTTTGAGACAGGCAAAGAAGCCAATAGATAGATGGTTTCCTACATTTTTTGTCTGATTCTCCATTTTATTTTGTAAAGTGGTTCCTTGCATCATACAATGATGTAAAAAATAGTGTTGCGGCCCATTTCTTTTCTTTTTTTGGACAAGTAAAATGAAAAATCTGTCCTACTTGTCCGAATGACAAGTGACTAAAAGAAGTGAATGTCAAACCCCAACTATGTGAGGAAAACAGCAGAGTAAAATATCTAGACTAGATGCCCTATCGTAAAGGTGTTCATGGACCCAAAGGATGCAGCCTCGCACAGGACTAGTAATAAGGGCCCTTTTCAGCCATGCCCCTAAGTCTCTTCTCTCTAGAGCAGGAAGGGGTGAATCAGTAGGATGGGATAAGGACGGGGGTGTTGGGTGGGTCAGGTTTAGGAGGATGGGCCAAGGTTAGGCTGACCCTCAAGGCCGCTCAAGGAACCAAATCTCATTCTGTCGGTTCGCCACCGCAGGGTTGGTGTAGCCGGCCACGATGAACGAGTCATTCACATGCATGGCGGGGGAGTCCAGCATTTCCGCCATGGCGCTGATCTCATTAATGATGGTCACCTCGTTTGTGGCGCCAGTGAAGGACCTGGAGGGTAGAACACAGGGCACATAGGAATCGAATGAGATTTGATTTCAAGTAAGGGAGGTGTGCGTTTGCAGGTGCAGGTCTAACACTGGAGTCATTATAACTTCCTTACTCTCATTCTGAATGTAAATTCACTAGGCTTTTGAAAAACTCGCTTTGAGATTGTCCAAAACAATATGCTAACTTAAAACAAAACTGTAGCCACTGTCATTTTTGGAAGAAGGATGCATCAACATGGTGGCTAGCATAAAAGTATTAGTGGCTAACCGACTGAAATAATGTCATTAACTTTAGCTAAATAGCCTCACGTGACTGACTTAATGTTTGTATCTAATCGAGTAGCTAGCTAGTTACGTACATGAAATTTGGTTCTGGGAAACCCGAAAACCAGCAAGCTAACTTCTTGACTAACTGTAGGCCGAAAAAAATGTGAAATTCACTCGTTTTACTAGAAACTGAACTTGTTTATGCCTCAAACTGACAGTGGTTCCAGTAATGATTACAATTTTTAAAGTTTATAATTCATCTACTTTCATATTGTATTGCCATAAAATTGACCAAGCAGAGCAAAATAATTCCAAACTTCTACCTTGTGTATACAATGGTGGCAGGCCATTCCTCAATGCTTATTTCAGTGTCAGAAGGCAGGGGTGGCTGGACTTGGTATTCTGTGGGAAGGTAGTAGGCCACAGTGACATCCCTGGACAAGACAGAGTGGTTCTCGTCCGTACGGATCACAGTCAGGATAGGGATGGTCATACCCAGATAGCTACCTAAGGACATGGACAACCAAGAGTCAGGAGTCTGAACTAGACTTGGCTAAATGTAACGGATGTGAAACGGCTAGCTTAGTTAGCGGTGGTGCGCACTAAATAGCGTTTCAATCGGTGACGTCACTTGCTCTGAAACCATGAAGTAGTGGTTCCCCTTGCTCTGCAAGGGCCGCGGCTTTTGTGGAGCGATGGGTAACGATGCTTCGTGGGTGACTGTTGTTGATGTGTGCAGAGGGTCCCTGGTTCGCGCCCGGGTATGGGCGAGGGGACGGTCTAAAGTTATACTGTTACATAAACAAGGATAATGTTAGAAGAATATAGGCCCAATGACTCCTATGAAGGCTGCTTTGGGCTCACCTGAGGAGTTCTGCTGGCAGATGTATCTCATGAGCTTCATGAAGCCGTAACAGATGCTCTGCTCGTAGGTGTCCTCATGAACCGTGATACACGCCCAGTGGGCCTTCTCATAGTGTCTCTTCTCATAGAGCATGTCTCCACACTGTGTACACACAAACAGAGCACTGGGTCACTACCTAAGCATTTAATAACGCCTAATGCAGTGTAACAACAACCACTTTGTTTCAGCATGTTAATAGATTCAGTCGTCAGTAGCTAGGTTTCCATTCAATTAGCGACAGAATTTCATGCAAATATTGTAAAATCTACATGAAATTAGCATTTCCCCCCAGGGATGTTTCCATCAAACATTATTTTTGTTGCCGATAAAAGGCTGTGCGTGATGACAGTAAACATAAAACTTTTTTATTTTTATGTACTGTTAAATTCCCATGTACCAAATAACAAATACAAGTTAAATGGGTTTCCATCACATTTTCAACTCTACTGATGGGTCTCTCTACAACCACTGTGATTATGATTTGACCCTGCTGGTAACCTATGAACATCTTGGCCATGTACTGTTATCTCAACCCGGCACAGCGAGAAGAGGACTGGCCACTCCTCGGCCTGGTTCCTCCCTAGTTCCCAGTCTTTCTAGGGAGTTTTTCCTAGCCACCATGTTCCTGCAATGCTTGCCGTTTGGGGTTGTAGGCTGGGTTTCTGTAAAGCACTTTGACATCGGCTGACGTAAAAAGTGTTTTATAAATTAAATGTGATTGATCTTACATTTGTCAAAACAGCAGACAAGCATCGATCATCATGTCACCAGAATAAGATCCTCAATATTTACTGGAAAGGAGCATCAAGCTTCACCACCCTGTGAAGTTCATCATAACTGATTTAATCTGTAGCCTAATAAACTGCATGCTTCCCCGAGTCGTAGTGGGAGGACCACACACACCATATCATCGCGTGACTCACAAGTTTACTTTCAACATGTTACGTTCAGTATTTGTGTTTCCGACACCATTTTACAGACCAAAATAATCCACCATGTCGAATGAACAAATGTCGGCATATATGCAATTGTACTGAAACTTCCTGTTTACATCACAGCTGTCGTGATTTTTTTTTTTTACAGTATGACTTTACTCACATGAAAACTGGATAGAAAAGTGGCCACTGACAAGATTTGGTAACTGTGTATACCAACAGATGTACCGTGAGGAGCCAGCATGGCGATCATGCTCTTAGTATGGGATTTGTTGATTGACACAGACATTAAAAGATAACACAGCTCTCCTTTGTTTGGCTGGAGTGTAGGGTTACTACACTCCAGCCAAACCCTAACTTGAGGAAAGCCAATCAGACCATTTAAAAAAATATATACTTTCACCAAGTGACTAGGAGGCTTATTGAATTGGCTGAGGGGATTGCTTCTTCCCCATCCAAAATAAAATGGCAATCCCAGTCATATCAGCTTTCATCATATTGTAAACACAACTAGTCAGCCTTGGTGTCAGGTCTCAACAGAAACAGCTGTAATTGACAGTGGAAAGGAGTTGGCGCTGCGACCAGGATTTTAAACCACAAAAGTGGTATTCAGTCCTTGGGGAAAATACAGAACGTAATCAGTTCTCAGATGACAAAATTAAGTTGCCATTTTAGTCATCCCCTTCATTACCATCAACCTTTATGTATAGGTGGTGGAGGAAAGCATCATTATCATGACTTTCTCATGTCCTATTTTTTGTTTGTTTTTTTAAATGGCCAGATCAGAACAGCTACGAGGGTTGTCCATACCTCACTTCAAATGCAGATGGTGCTTTCTCCTTGAAACATAAAAAAATAAAAAATAAAACATTCACAATTACCACTATCAAATGGGTATCACAGCAACCAAATTGTGTGACTTTGATGTGCAACAACTATCAGCTGGAGAGAAACTTTAAATGCAGACAAGTGGGGAAAGATGAAACGAAAGTTGGGCAATTCTTCTTTTTCCAGCATTTCATACTAGCTCTATGCAAGTAAAAAGGACAGCTACGCAGGATGAATTTATCATACTTTATTAGAGTACAAACATTTGATTTTTTTTGTATGGGTTAATGAATAGGTTATACAACTAAAAAGT
This sequence comes from Oncorhynchus nerka, assembly GCF_034236695.1. Lineage (NCBI taxonomy): Eukaryota > Metazoa > Chordata > Actinopteri > Salmoniformes > Salmonidae > Oncorhynchus > Oncorhynchus nerka. The sequence continues at coordinate 74,203,451 of NC_088413.1, forward strand.
ACATTATTTTATGTAAACATTTATAAAATGTACATTTTCTAGATTATCCCTAGCCCAAGAAGTACTCTCAAGGAGGCTTCCATTACAATACTCCTTAGGCATAGCCTCCTTTTTTCCAATTTTCAACCTAAATGACATACCCAAATCTAACAGCCTGTAGCTCAGGCCCTGAAGCAAGGATATGCATATTCTTGATACCATTTGAAAGGAAACACTGAAGTTTGTGGAAATGTGAAGTGAATGTAGGAGAATATAACAATAGATCTGGTAGAAGAAAAAAAAGGGTCTTTCTACCACCATCTTTGTAATGCAAGAGAAAGGTCATAATTCTAGCCAAAAGTCTGGTTGTAATTCCGATAGCAGGGTATGTGCAAAATTTCAGATGACTAACTTGACTTATGAGTGAACAACAAGACTGTGTGTGAAGTCCCCAGGTACATTTTGGCAAATCGTGAAGGAGACAGTCTCATTCATATTCCATTTTTCTGCAAGAATATCGTCAAATCTGTATACTTGGACTTTGATTTAGCTTTCCCAAGTATTAGTAACCATATAAGTTCAACATTTGCAAACCAAACCAGTTTTCATAACTCTGAATATCCTTAGAATTTTTGTCCAACATGAAAAGGAATGCTGTTCTACAAGCTTAGTAGCTACATTTTACGACATATACATGGTTTCCGGACACTCCCTTAAAGCCCAGCTCATTGGCTATCTAGCTAGCTTTGTTTGACGAGGATACAGTTGTTCAAGTAATGGCCGCCCGCGTCATCGGCGTGCCATGAAGGCGTCGCTCTCTGACCAAATATGGTGTCCTATAGGACATGCTACACCCCTGATTAAATAGTGAAGTCTTGTTACCTTCTAGGATCTCTGAGGAATAGATAAATATGATTAGACTCATTGAAACAACGTGTAGGGTGAGATTTATTATTTTCTTTGCAAATTGAACGAGTGGAAATACAAAATCGAACATGCATGCTAGATGGACCTTCAGGTTATCTCTGGGACCCTTTAGATGATAAATCAGAGCAAGATTTCAGAATGTAAGTACATATTTCACCTTCAGAGGTGAATTTATCAAACCTATCGCATTAATGTGTTTTGTTAGGAGCTCTCAAACAATAGAATGGCATTTTTTTTCGCAGTAATAGCTACTGTATTTGGACAGTGCAGTTATTAACAAGAATTGAAGCTTTCAGCCGATAGAAGACTTACGTGTACCGACATTTGTTGTTTCTCTAAAATCTGCGATTTTGACAACGCGCTGCATGATTTACAACTGTCCTGTTGACGGAACGCCGATCCTTCAGAAGATTTATTAAGGACCAAAAGGATCTTCAGAGGTAGACTGGCTCTGGGAGCCAAAACAGACAAACACTCCATCTAAAAATAAATTGATTCCAAATTGCGATACGGTTCTAGAAACAATGCCCTCTACTCTCATAAATGCTAAATAAATATTACACTTACTGTTTTAACTGACGGGATCAGTTTCAGCAGACTGTAACGCCTTTCTGCCGGCCTTCTTCAGTTACACAAGTGTTCGGAGCATGCTAGATAGCTAATTTGTCTTCCGTAAACACACACTGTAACATGGAGATATGGCTGTGTGGGAACTCTATAAAAAAAAAGAGGTATCAATGTAACCTTTTTGTTTTTTTTTAAACTGATCTGTCGCTGATAAGTTAGATAAGGTCCTTATGCTTCCAAAACCATCCTGCAAGTGATGCATGTTAATGTTGAGACCGAGCGTCGGGGCTCTTAAAACTCCCCTGTACAGAAGACGCCTTCGTCCAATGTAATGAATCGGGAGTCATGATCCAGGGCTAGATTATCACCATGGCTAAAATGCCCAGTTTGGGCCTAAAAAAAATGGTGGGATTAACAAAGACGCCTTAATACTCGACAGAAGGTCCTTAATAAGGAAGTGTTTATTGGCCATCATCTCCCTCCAGAAGAGGAAGAATCCCTGACTGTCTAGTGATGTCCTTGTCTGATTTTGACCCTGTATACAGGTTGCTAACAAGCAAAACAGCATGATCTTTACACAGGTGCATCTTGTGCTGTAGAGAATACAAGGCCACTCTAAAATGTGCAGTTTCGTCACAACATAATGCCACAGATGTCGAGTTGAGTGAGCGTGCAATTGGCATGCTGACTGCAGGAATATCCACCAGAGCTGTTGCCAGAGAATTTAATGTTACATTTCTCCACCATAAGCCACCTCCAACGTCATTTTAGAGAATTTGCCAGCGTGTCCAACCGGCTTCACAACGGCAGACCATGTGTATGGCATGGTGTAGGCAAGGGTTAAGGTATGAGAGGGCATAAGCTCCAGACAACGAACACAAATCCATTTTAATCGATGACAATTGAATGCACAAAAATTCTGTGACGAGATCCTGAGGCCCATTTTTTTTTATATATCTACGACCAACAGCTGCATGGATGTCATGGGAAATTCATAGAGTCGGGCCTAATCATTATATTAATATGAACTGTAACTCAGTATATAAAAAAAAAATTGTTGCGTTTATATTTTTGTTCAGTATAGTTAGTGTTTCTGAGCTAGGCCTTTGCACATGCATTTCAGTACAGTCCAGTATTACTTTGGTATATGGAAATGTGTTCCTGAAACAAAGGGACATGAGCTCATGAACAGTTCCCCTTGGAGGCCAAACTGAAAGGGATCCTAAAATGACGTTAAAAGAGGAAAACAAGTTGTTCACCCAGGTGACACGCATCCTCCTGGACTGTGCTGCATTGAAACAAACAGCTAACTCCAGTTTAAGGAAGTCCAGTTTAACACAGCACAGAAAGAGAAAGCAGTGATCCATTAAGGTTAAGCTCTAAAGCCAAGTCTACGTGTGTGTTAATCCGTTTCTGCTTTTAGAGTACGGTAGACCCTAAATCCAGTGTAAAAAAAAAAAACATGACTTTCTTGTTGTCACACTAGAAGAGTTGCAGGAGGAACTGGTTTGCGTGTCTCTTCAAGCGGCTCCGCCACAGGCAGAGGATTCTGATCATAACGGATGGTTAGGGTACGCTTGCCTCCACCTCGTCGCCAGAACTGCAAGGTGAAAAGGCAAAAATGCTTTTAAAATGAATACTATCAGCTCTACAGCTTCTATTTCAAATACAGGCCATGCAAAGTAATACTTGGGAGTTCCTTTTCTGTTAGTGAAACTGACAAACTCTACATACAGGCCATGCAAGTTAGAGTAGACAGGGCAGAAACTGAATATTCATTGTGAAAGATTGTAATTGGGAACTTGACAGGTTAAACCAAATACCTCAAACCCACAAAAAACACTAATGAAGTTCAGATAGCAAGTCTATACCTGAGCATGATTTGGCAAGCCGGGCCCTCATCCAGTGAGTCAATGCGCATAGATATATATATATATATAAGGTTAGGTTACATAAATCGACAATGAACTATTGAAAAATTACAGAAAATATGCATGTCATAATAGACAACTACCTTAGCTCATCTGCCTCCTTGCCATGACGGGCAACACAGGAAAAATACATTACGGTTGATTAATAAGAAGTCTACCTAGTTTCAGGGTAAACATACGCTAGATAGGCCTACCCTGCAGCTTTTCTGATGATGGTCCTCCTACCAGGCTTTGGAGTGGACATCCAGGTTAACACAGTCTGCACAACCTGCTCCCTTTGAATCACTTTCCCACATACTGTATTTTAAAATGAGTCCACAAAGTGTTTTGAACACACTTTAGTGTTATCAGTTATCTATGTAGGGAAATATTCATCCACTGTAGTTGTCAAGCTTCAGAACTAGCTATATTGGTAAGATGCAAAGCTAGCTACTAAGTTGGCCATCGTTAGCCATTCTCAGCTAACTGGTGGCAGTGTTAGCCTAGCTGGCTAGCTAGCTAAGCAGCAACGTTAACAATCTTACCTTTAAAGTGTGTCCCGACATCAATCAATTTTCACCACCCATTGGCGTTGTAGCGCAGGGTCTTTGTGGAAACAGTGGAAAGTTAATTCGACATGACTCCAGGAATGACATCCAGGGACGCAGCAGTATGACATGTTTGACTGCGTTGCCTAGGTTTCTGGTCTCGGTTTCCCCCACTAGCCTCATTTTAGTGCAGCCGGATGTGACGTGTTGTGGTGTGTGAATTAAGCGAATAGGACCACACATTTTACAATGAGTCTTAGTAAGGGTTGGGTGGTATCCAGATTTTTTAATACGGTATAACACAAGGGCTGCCATTTTGTTCCAATCTAAAAATGAACAATTATGCTAACAAAGTACTAAGGAATTCCCATAGCAGATGCTAGCTAAATGCTAACAAGCGAACAAATTGCAAGGTTGTCTAACCCAGCTCATAAAGTTTGACAACTTTCTCAAAAGGTTACTCAGTTTGCTGCACGCAAAAAACAAATATTAGACCGTAGGAATCTTGATTACAGGAGAGGATTGATCCGTCTCTGCTGTAACCAGGAAGCTTTATATTGCAAGCTAGCAAGTTAGTAAACCAAATGCAGAGCATTTACTTAGCACATCCTAGATATTGAAAATCA